>NC_056732.1:724467433-724517433 GCF_019279795.1 Protopterus annectens
GACTTTATGATCAAATAATGGCTTGAGCAAGCAATCATCTGTAAGGAAAGACATTCAGTCTTATTTTTCATTCAGGGAAGAAAGAAGTAATGTCCAAGGCTTAATGTTCAAAGCTGACAAAGTGTTATTCCCAATCAACTAAGAAGACAAATGCTTGAGAAGATAAATACATCACATCTGGACATAGTAAAGTGCAAAGAATTAGAATGAGGTGTAAAGTTTTGGCATGGAATGTTAAGTCAGCTACAACAAGTAGTACTGTGTCACCTACAGTGCATATTATAATAACAATCTGAAGGCAAAGATAACAGCATACACAGTTCAAGACCACCCATATAGGAGAGTGGGTACAGATTTATTCCAGTTTAGAAAAAACACATACCTTATTTATGTAGATTATTTTTCAAGTTCCTTGAGCTAATGAAATGGACAGACACAAAAAGTGTAAGTGTGAAGTAATGCATTAAGGTAAGTATTCTTCAGGTAAGGGATACCGGGTACTCTCATACCCGGCAATAGTCTCAGTGGTTTGCAATACACAAGTCATGAATTCTGAGGCTTTGTGCATTACCGGGAATTCAAATTCACAATATCCAGTGTATAATCTGATTGACAAAATGGCAGAACTATCCAAACAGTAAAGAATGTTATGAGAAAAAGCTGTAGCAAAAGCTGCTGGGATTGTTATCGTGCAATTCCAGTACATAGAATGCTTTGATGTAAAGATTCTGTGACTTACCTGCTCAGTTGTTGATGGCCGAACAGCTGAAAAGCTGGTTACCTGTTTTATATTGCTGATTCCTAAAAATCAGCATAAAGTAAAAGAAATACTGAAAGGAAATCAGTAGAAACTGAAATACTATGAAAACAGAAACTGCAAAAGACTATCAGATTTACAGGCTAGAGATAAAATAACAATTCAGAAGCTATGGGAAAGTTCTCAGCTTGAAGCTGAAGTTGTTGGCAAATCAGCTGAGACAAGAGCTTTTGCAGTTCATGGGGAAGATGTTAAGCTGTTTAGAAATCTCAGAAATTTGTACAAGCATACTGAACTGAAAATATTAAGCAGAGAGCAACCAGAAGTATCACAACCAATCCTATTGCAAGAAAATATGAGATTGTGTAGATTGCAATAGCCAAGAAGAGATGCAGAGAGGTGAGAGACTCTTGAAGTTGTGAGTCCAAATGAAGTTGCAGTGCAGCAAGGACTGTCCCAAAACAAGATCAGATGTTGAATGAACAGAGGCCTGTAAAATTACTCAAATATGGTAGACCTGTGAATAAACTGGAACAATATGTGGACGGTTCCATAGTTACAAAGGTTTAATGGTCTAAAATGTTGCATTATTAGAAAGGTCTTTTTCACTGTATACTAAAAATGTTCATATTTAATGTAGAAAGGCTCAGTGTAATGTAGTTTCTGCTACTTTATAGGTATTTATATTTTATGTCTTTAAAAAAGGAAGATTTCACATATATGGACACAGACCTATGCATACTAATGGGCTAGCTAAAGTGATTAATATATCATACAGTACACAGAAGTTCCAGAGAATATAGACCTCATAGAAGCTTCACAACACTTGCTGTCTGCATGTATGCTATTTATTAAGCATATGAAGTACTGGCATGGCATACAGAAAAGGTCTAGTAACAGGTATTAAAATACTTAATTGTCTTTAAAATGTGTGTGTTTGTACCATGCTAAAAAGTTTTCAGCGCTGTGGGACATGGATGTTCTTACTTTTAGTTGTTCAGCTTTTGTAGCAAGTCTTTGAGTTTAGCATAGTAATTTATCCTTATTTAGAGAATGGGCAAACTGTACAACAGTACCTTGATTGGAGAAGGAACGTTCTCCAGGAGGGTATTAATGTACAAGCAATGCCCGCTGAAAAATGAGTCCACAGCTTCACGGCAGGATATCAAGCTGCCGTGGAGCTCAGACTGAGAAAACGGAATGGCCACCATTATTTTACACTCACTAAGCAGCACTTTTGATGTTTAGTGAGTGTAAAATAAAATAAAAGTAAAAAAAAAATGTGTGTATGTTTTCGTGTGTGAAAGTGTATGAGTGTGAGAGACAGATCAGCTAAGCAACTATTTTGCACTGGCTAAGCAGCACTTCTGCTGTTTAGCGAGTGTAAAATAAAAAGAGTGTGTGTGAAAGAGTGAGAGAAAGTATATTCATGTATGAATTTAAGAGAGAGGGGAAGATGATCATGCATATGTGTGTTTAAGTTGTTGTCTGCATGTGTGAGTGAATGCGTACATGAAAGCAGAAGAGAGTGTGTGTGTGTGTGTGTGTGTCTGTGTCTCTGTTAGTGTGAGAGACAGAGAGAATAGAGAGAAGGTGTGTGTGTGTGTGTGTGTGTGTGTGTGTGTGTGTGTGTGTGTGTGTGTGTGTGTGTGTGTGTGTGTGTTGGGAAATCTGAGAAGTAAATACAAAAAAGGAGAGGTACAAGCACTGAGGCCTGAGGAACACCACTGGTCATGTTCTTATTTTATTGGTAAACCAGGATGGAAGCTACATTGAACTTGGTCAGTGTGACTATGCTGTTGAGAAAATTGCACTGCTGTCTACCTCACTGATGTTTCTACTATTTTAGATTTTCTTGAAGCACAAGATGACAAGAAGATGATATTTTGTTGGCAGCATGTACTAATATGCTATACTTAATAGATACTCATCTTTCTAGTCTGTGGTGAGATCAGGAGAATCACAAGTTTTCATAACACCGATGTGGATACTGCAGCTCATTTCCTTCCCTACAGGATACACCAACTCTTTGAGCACCAGCTATTGTCATAACTACTGGTACTAGAATCTGTAGAAGTGCTGGATTTGTGCATGTGAGAGTGCAAGCATACATGCTTGCATCCGTGTGTGCGTGTGAAAGAGAGAGAAAGTGAAGAGCGAGAGTGATCCAGCGATCCCTGGCAACATCATATAACATCTTTGCATACCTCTACACCAGGGGCAGCTCGTGCTATAGGACTGTAGGACTGCATCCCCCCACTTGTACAAAAGAAAGAAGAAAATCCCCCCCCCACCTGTACAAAAGAAAGAATAAAAAAAAAAAAAATTGTGAGTCCCAAACTCCACGCATGGTTGCTTGGAGGTCCTAGTACTCACAGAACTCCAGACTGCTGTGTTAGGCAGTCCGGATAGAGGAGAAAAGCATCTCTGCCCTGCCAGCCCAGAATTCTGTTCTGTGATGACCGCACAGACAAGAAGGAAACCAGAATGCGTCGTCTGCAGGCTGGAGCCTCCAGCCTATTCTCGCGAAGCCAAGCCAAACTGGAAACCAGCCATTAGCATACGTGGGCAGAGGAGAAGACTACAGAGGAGCTTACTTGCTTTCAGGGGGAACGACTGTATTATTGCTGGAGTGTGGAACAGAAGACTGGATCACCTACCGGGGAGCTTCAGGTAGTGTGTGTGTGTGTGTGTGTGTGTGTGTGTGTGTGTGTGTGTGTGTGTGTGTGTGTGTGTGTGTGTGTGTGTGTGTGTGTAATGCCCAAGTTGCTATATACTGGTGGCTAGAGAGAACACATGGTGGTGGGTAGAGAATACTCAGGCTTGAACCCTGTACCTTGGGTGCAGGTGGCAAGGGCCTGAATTCCCTAACCACCACCATTTGTAAAACATTTGCAGATGTTTGCCTCATATTTGTTCTGTTCCTCATAAAAGCTGTGGTTTGTGTGTGTTTTTCCTTGCAAAGTCAGTAGCGCTGTGGTGCACTGGTAGCATTGTTGCCTGACAGCTACAGGTTCTCTGGTTTGATTCTTGGCTGGGGTGCCTTCGGTGTGGAGTCTGCATGTCCTCCCATCTTACAAAGAATGTGTGCCTGTAGTGTTTCTCCCTGTTCTGATGAAAACTGGCTTTTGTTCCAAGTCAGACTTTCCTGGTTAACAAATGTTAAATAAAAATAACAGGCATTTGAATTTCAGACTTCATATTCTTCAGAAAGTACATGATAACACAAAACCTTTTATTCTAGCAATTTTCTAAGTTTATAACATGGATATTTGAAATTTGTCCCTATTTTTGGGACTGTATTCCCCCATTATTGGTTTTGTCCAGGTTTTTTGTGCTAAGGTTGAAAGCTATGGTGAGAACTGAATTCACTGAATATCTTTGGGGGCTGTATTCCCCCATTATTGGCTTTGTTCATGTGTTTTGTACTAAGAGGTTGACAGCTATGGTTAGAACTGAATTCACTAAATGGTAGCCATTTAAGTTTCAGTCTTCCTGCCTTCCACAAAACAGATGATTTGGCATAGTGGTATGTTGCTCTGACTGTTTTCCACAGGGTCCTCTGGGTTCAAAACGTGGCAGTGAAATGTATGGTGGTAACACAGTGTTTTATTCTAGCAACTTTCCAACATTATACAAGCAATGTTTAAAATGTGTCCCTGGTTTTTGGGCTTTTGTCCCCCACACCCCATAAATGTTGGCTTTTTCCAGATTTCTTGTGCTGCAAAGTTCAGAGATACAGCTGAGTGTCAAGTAGACTTTACAAGGAGCTGAGAGCTGCAGGGGAACAAATGTTTAGTACTGCTTATGCTGAGTCTGCTTGCATTGTTAATAGCACAACAGGTAGTGTACTTACTTTTGATGCAGAAGGCTGTAGGTTCTACTCCCACAGTAGTTAGATGCATTGCTGATACTGTACTGTGTTATAAAGCAGGTGGATGCTGCAGTATTATTTGGTGAAGATACCTAGTAACTATGAACCTGTTATCAGTTTGCCATCCATTCCCTATTGCGTTATTACTAGCTTATCATTTTTTAATGCAACATAGGCAATTAATTTGTCAAGTGCAACAGGCACTTTATTTGTAGATGAAACAATGACATATAAAGTTGTTTGCTAGCAGCAACCTCTTCATTAGTTACAGATTTCTTTAATGTGGAATTATTTAGATGACTTTTACTTCTTCAGAGTGTGCATATTTACTGATACTGGTGGACTGTAGAAGTTTGAGTAGACTTTTTTATGATGGAAATGTTCTGAATTGGGCAGTTTTTGTCATTAATGGTGCATGCATTTTGTTTCATTGTTTACTCGAAAAATGTTCAAAACAATAAATTTAAAATGCCCTCTAACAACTGTACTGTCTTGTACAAGGAATATAATTTAATAAAATCAGGAAGGTGTATCAAAGAGCACGTCTATGTTTCGTGTTCAAGGGGCCTATGATTTGAAAACAGCCCAAAGTTAATCTTTATCTGCCACTAGCAAAATGTATTTTCTGTGAATGTGGGTTTCAATGCTGTTTCAGTTAATGTGTTTCAAGGGCAGAGACGTTTTAATGCTAAGTCTATTTTCATTGTGGGACTGCATTGCTTTGTTTAGCAGATATATATTAAAGTTTGTGCTGTAAAATGCAAAATAAAACTTTCAAATGAAATCCATATATTGCAGAAGTAAAGCAGTATGCACATTACAGTGTTTATGGTAAATGGGGCGAAATAACCAAGGAATGGGACATTGAAATGGCTGCAGGGGGGAGGCTCCATTCGACCATAATTTTGTGAGGGGGGAAGGGCAGCAAACTCAAAGACAGCCCCAGCTGAACTATACCTCTCAACTGTCCAGAATTTTGCAGAATGAATAGATTTTTGTTTCTTATTTTTGGTTTGTTCCTCATAAAATTTGTGGTTTTCTGGCAAATCATTTAGGAATGAAGTCACTAAATAATGACAGACATTGAGTTTCAGACATCATAACCTTCAGAAAAATGCATGCTAAAGCAAGACCTGTTATTCTATTAACTGTCTTACGTTTATACAGGAGCAATTTTTAGTACTGTTTGTATGTTCCCCCAATATATTTGGCCTTATCCAGATTTCCTGCATTAAGAGGTTGAGAGGTACGTGCAAATAAATCGCTTTATAGAATTAGGAATATCCAAACCTCTCAACTGTCTCCAATTTTGGCTCAAAATGTTGCTCTCCTCCTAATAATCCCTCTGCAAAATGGCAATTCTGGAAGAAAACGTGGAGGGTTTACAATTATAAATAGCTGAATTGATCAGAGTTATAGATTACTTTTATTTCAGAAATGCATGTAGATGCTCTTATTTTGCCAGCTGCTCAAGTTAACAGTGCTAATATTAAAAAGGTATCCCTTCTTTGACAGGTTCCCAGCTGTATTGTGTGGCAATTTTATATTTTTGCATCACATTTTTGGTCTGTTTTTCATAAAATTGCGGTTTTCTGGCAAATTAGTGGCAAATCATTAAAGATTGAAGTTAGAAAATAATGGCAGACATTTGAGTTTCAGATTTCATACCCTTCAGAAAATTCATACTAATGCAAGACCTACTACTTTCTAAGTTTATAAGAGCAATATTTAAAAATTGTCCTTGTTTTTGGGCCTGTGTCCCACTTCTATGTATGGCTTTGTCCAGATTTCTTGCTCTGAGGTTGTGAGGTATGAGTGTCAGAGCCATCACTGTCAGCCAGAGACATTTCAAATTGTGACATACTTGTTGCACCCCACCCCCCATTGTAGTGGCTCTGGATGTGTCCAAGCAAGGCAAGGAGCCATTATGTAGTCTAAGTGTGGAGAGTATTCCCCCATCCAAGGTAGACCACAAGTACGACCATGGCTTTTCATCTGTCCTTGATTTTGCAGAATGTTCTGGTTTTCTGTCATATTCTTATAGTGTTGATTTATGCTTCTTATTATTCAGAAAATGCATGCTGTCGCTGTGCCCTGTTGCTCTGTGTTTAAGTAGCAATGCTTTAATGACCATCAGGTAAGCTTGTCGGAGATTGTAAGATGCAAGTAAGCTTTAATAAGCATAATGTTAAAGAATTACCAACATTGAAAGCCTTTTTGTTGTTGCCATACAGAGAATATTTACATAACTAGATAACATATAAGCCTTAGGTATTGAAATACATATGACAGTATTTGTAATAAAGGACAGGATTACAGTATTTACAGAAGCTCATTACATTTGTTAGAGACTTGCAGTCATCTTTGCAGGCTTTACACGTAAACTAAACAAAATGCCAATCTATCATGTATGGTCACTAACCTGTGCAGTAATCCTTTAAGCAGTTTATCTTGAGCTTGTTTCTTGTTTGCTGCTCATTTTTTACTTTGATCATGTCTTCCCCATGAAACAAGTAGATAGTTGTTGTCAGGCAGCAGGTCTTTTTTTGGGTAAGAAACATTTTTACAAGTGGGGGTATCACACAGAGATTGCTACTTTCAGCATGTTACTTGGTAATTTTATAAAGCTGAATACAAATGATAATTAGAGCTGCAGTGCACAAAAAATCTGGACACAGCCACAAATAATGGAGAAACAAAAGGCTGAAAATAGGGACAGATTTTTAAATATTGCTCTTATAAACTTAGAAAGTTGCTAGAACAACAGGGTTTTCATTAACTTGCCTTTTTTCTGAAGCAGAGATGTATGTGTGTGTGTGTGTTTGTGTGTGTGTGTGTGTGTGTGTGTGTGTGTGTGTGTGTGTGTGTGTGTGTGTGTGTGTGTGTGTGTGAGTGACTGCATGACAGCAGGAGTAAAAAGGTTTACAAACCTCTGCTCCTTTCAGATGAAGAAATCTGGATAAAGCATAAAATAAAGGGGAAACAAAGGCTGTAAAATAGAAACTTAATTACTGCTTTTATAAAATTACAAAGCTGCTTAAGTAAAGGATTTAAGTTAGCATGAATTTTCTCAAGGAAAAAAAGTCTGAAGCTCAAATAAATGTCATTATTTAGTCATTTCAATCTCCACTGACTGCCAACCAAAGAACTTAGGAGTAAGGGAACAAAAAATAAAGTAAATACCTGGTTATTTTTAAAATATTATATTTTGGCTGTAAAATACTTCCTCCAACACCATTAACATATACTACAGCAAGTTTGAAACATTAGGTGGAGGAACTATTTTACATAAAAAATATACTAAAAAAAATAGTAATAAAAAATATATATAAGTAAGTAAAACACAACAATTTTACAGACAACCCATTTTCTAAGTGCAATAATGCCCTCCAGGGTGTATGTTAATGTGTAATTAACACCCTTTCAGGGGTGTAGGAGCCCTCCGCCCTCGGTATTGAGCCTCATAACACCCCTGGGCTGGCATTAATTACACATTAACATACACCCTGTCGGGCATTATTGCTTGCTTGTTGGCTGGTAATATTTGGTTCCTGTGTTGCATGCCCTTCAGGAGCTTGGTGTGCAGACACAAAACAATGTGTCTTCTATGCATTACTGATGTAATATCGGGCATTCTCTTGGTGAGACTCCCAAGACTATAAACAATCAGCATAACCATGCAGGACAAAATCAGTAAATGTTACAAAGAATTAACACAAAAATCAACTGTACTCTAATTCATGAAAGGACGTATAAAGGAAGGAATAAATCAGGAAGAGGAAAGCAGACCTGCTTTTGAATCTGGAAATATTTGGCACGTACATGAGCCTGATGGGACTAGAGATTACAAAGATTAATAGAAAAATGTGAGATTAAGTTACAGGAATACAAACATGCACTTAAATAAAATATATGCAAATGACTTTTAAAACAGTAAAGGTGCAATGTCGCAAGACAGAAATTTCCATTTTATTGATGTCCAGTGAAGTGATTCTTAGAATGTTGTAACCAGAAGTTGTCAGGTTGATTTGATCAACACCTTGAATGTTAGCACTGGCTGCATTGCACAGTGACATATTAAAATATGAGAAGTGGGAGAAGGTGACTTTTATGTTTTTCTTTTCTTCACTTTCTTCTTTTTCTCATAGTTTGTTTGACATCAGAGATAGTGTGTGTGTGTGTGTGTGTGTGTGTGTGTGTGTGTGTGTGTGTGTGTGTGTGTGTGTGTGTGTGTGTGTGTGTGTGTGTGTTTATATACAGATAGAAAGAGACAAAGAGGGAGACAGAGCAAGAGTTCAAGTGTATAGGAGTACACAGAGTGCAAAAGGGGCTAAGGCCTTGCAATAAATGTTTTTGTGTTATTAAAACCATGGGAGCATTGTTGTTTTAAATTGCAACCTCCTAAGGTTTTAGACTATTTAGATCCACTTGTTTGAATCCATCACAAGCTATTAAACAATTTTAAAATGAAACATAAAAGATGGACATAAAATGAATATGGACAGCAGTGTAGACCATGGATGAGGAAGTGAGAAAATAAGGATTACATTCATTACAAAATACATTGAAAGACTGAAGCACTTGCTTGGGAAAGGAAATGTAGATGAGAGAAAGTAGGATACAGTAATAAAAGTATGAAATAAGTTGCAAGGCTGTGGAGTCAGTATGAAATCACATAGAAAATAAATCATCAAGAATATCCCCATCCACATAAAACTCGTCCCTGTTCATATTCAACAGAAACTTGGATCTAAGGATGGGAAGCAGAACATTTATCCCAGGACTGCCCACTGTAATATTAATGGACAGAGGCAGCTCCCAAATGCTTTAGCCCATGCATGTGTCCCCACAAATTATCTATGGTATGATCTTAGTTATTCACATTACTGGTAATATATAATTATCGACCATGGGGTTGAGTAAGGCAAATCTCTAACCAAATCGGATAAGTTAATTTGCGCAAAAAAAGGGAAAATTGGCTAGCCTTAAAATGGCCCTCAATTGCATCTAGCCTAATACTTACCTATGAACCTATGATAAATAATACCAGCTCTACCTATCCAATGCTGTATCTTTGAAACATTTTGTCATACCATATTCTGCGTAATATACTTAGGTAAATTCTCTAAACTACATTTAGTCTTTGCATTCAACTAGAAGGGCAACAGAGCACCTACATCTTGATATAATATGTGATAATTTGCATTCACTGGCATTTCCTTACCTGAGCACACAAAATGTTCCAAAACACTTCTTTTTTATAGATTCATTGATTCATAGATGATTACTAGGCTAATGACCCGGGAGGAGCCACTTTCTAAGCCTGCCAAGTTTTCTTGAAAAAATAGTTGTGTCTTGTATCCAGATAGGACATCGAGGGACAGGCATTTATAAGCTACCTTTGTCCATATGGGACAAGGGTGCCAGGCCCTGTGTAAATTTGCTATTCCTCATTCACTGGTCTAGGTTATTCTTAAATTGGATAATAGACAAACTCAGCTTTATATGGATGGAAGCCTGTTCCACAGGAGGAGCAGTCTCTGGGACACATATCTGTCTGTCCAGCATGTTCTGTTTAAGTCACAGACAAAAATTTAGGTCCTTAGACCTTATATTTCTAGTATTGTGTGACTTACAAGTATGCAGGAGATTCATAAGTGTGGGGTTTGCAGATGCCTTGTAAGGTAGACATAGATCACTCCTCAGCAATCTGTAGGAGACTGCGTAGAGGGAAAGGGCTTTAAGGCACTCTGTGTAAGACAGGTTTATTACACCTTGTACTCTTTTTGTGAGGAACATCTGAGTTTGCTCTAGTTACTGCATATGCCTAATCAAGTACATACCGAACAGGGCACTGTACTCTACGATTGGTCTGATAAGGGGAGAGTACAATTTGATAACGACCTCTTTCAACCTAGATGCCATGCCCTTACTTATAAGTTGCACAACATAAAAGGATTTCCTCACCACTGTGGCCTCACAGTGGTTGAAGTTAAGGCTATTGTCTAAGTGTGTACCCAGATCCCTGATCACTGGGTCATGTCTTAGGGGTGTATTATCACCATGGTAATTAGCAGGGAAGCTTGACTTCCCAAGGAGTACAATTTTGCATCTCTTAGCATTGAGTTTAAGACCATGGCTTTAGTACCATTTACTAGTCAGAGATAGGCCTTCTTGAAGAATGCTAGTGTCTGCAGGAGAGTTGACGATACCCTCTAGCTTGCAATCATCTGCAAACTTAGTCAGCCATAAACCATCAGTGTTTACTTCCACATCAGAGAAATAGATGCCTAAAAGAAGTAAGCCCAGTACTGATCCATTAAGGACTCTGCTAATGACTGGTCTCTTGGTAGAGGAGACCTCACCTGTTTTGACTTCCTGGGTCCTGTCAATGTGTCAATATATTCGCTACACATTTTCCCCTTTTAAACACAAAATCCGATACTACTCAACATTTTAAACATTTTATACTGTCTCGATAATACAATACTATTATAATAATATCCCTCAAATATTCACCAACAGTTTCCAAATGAAACAAATAATAATGGTATCCTGTAAAAAAGGATGTTTCATAGGTCAAAAAGCAAGACAGAGATATATAGGATAGAAAAATTTGAATGACTTTTAAATCTATCCAGATAGCTAAGGGAGCCTAGTTCTTTCATTCTCTCTTGGTTAGTCTTTTAATCTGGGGTATATGTTTGGTAAGATACATTATATTCAATGGCTAATCTAATGAGGGAAGAATTTAAAGAAACTAAAGCCTGTTTGGATCTTGAGGAAATACTTTTGGTAATTAACTGGGCAATAAAAAAACATTTCCTTACTGTAACTGATGCTTGATGGTCAAAGACAGTTTATCATCAATAAAAATGCCTAGATGTTCTTCGTGTTTCACTGTTGCAGTCATTACATTTGGGTAATCTGCTGGCAGGTGGCCCTCAGTCGGCCTGAATAACAAAGTGTTGGGTCCTGCATTGGTTGCTGTCTCCTCTTCCATTACGTCAGGTCATCAGGGGTATAAAACATACAACCGGCGCCATTTTATTCAGTCTTTCTTGCCACGCGGTGCCCGAAGCAGAAGCAATTTGTCGTTCCCCATTGGGGAAACTTTTTCTTGCTCCTTACTGATGTCAGTAAAAGTTAATAATTGCATTACTTGTGGGAAGCAAATACCTCATAAGGGTTTTCATTTGTACCATATTCCTTGCCTAGGCCCAGATCACAACGTGCCTTGCTGTCGGTTTTGTGCTAGATTTAACCAATGCACTATTAAGCGTTGGTATATTTTTGCTTCTAAATATTTTGGTTCAAGATTTAATTATCCTGAAATGTCATCAGTTAGCAATCTGACTACTGGAGTTCACAAAAAACGCAAAGAAAAAGACAGAGACAGACCGTCGAGGTCCAAAACCGATGACAAAGCTTCTCCTAAGCCAGTCGCCGGTTCGCTGGTACTCTGTGAGGCACTTTTGCAGCCCCTGATACCCACTACTTTTGAGTTGCAGGCCTCTACCAAGACCCATTTGGAGTCCGGTATGCCTCGAGATTCTCAGAGTATTGAATCCGTGGATGTCTCTCCCTTGGATGGGTCCGGAGCCACTGAGCAGGCACCGGCTTCTGAGGGTGTTTTCAGGCCTCAACATTTTTATATTAAACCGACACCAGCAAGAAAAACCAGGTCAAAAACATCTTCTATGTCTAAAAAAATGATGCATGAGCCACATGCTCAGGCCCCTATGCCTAAAAAACAGATGATCAAAATGGCTGAGGATTTAATTACCTTGATCAGGGATTCCAACCCCCCCCCCCCCCCCTGCTAAGGGGCCTAGGCAAGGCACTGATTATGAATCTTCAGATCAGGTTTCCATTTCTTCTGATTCCTTTTCTGATCATGAATTTTCTATTCCACCCTATGAGGATTCTGGTGCAGAGGAATCCATCCCATCTGCATCTCCTCCTGAGGATTACTCTTTCAGAGAGACTTTGCATACTTTAAGGGAACATTTTCACTGGGAGAGTCAGGACTTCTCTGAATCAAAAAAGAGGTTTAGGGATTTCCTTCTTCTTCCTCAGCATAGGCCTTTGGCAATACCTCCTGTATTAGACATTGTTGATGATGTGTTTTCGGAATCAAGCATGGCTCCTGATTCCCTGCCTCTGGCTCCTAGTAAGCCAGACAGATATTACAGGGTTCCTGACTCCCACAAATTTCTATTCAAAAATCCTGCTGCTGATGCTGAGACTATTTCTCAGGGTCCCAAGGGTGTAAAGGCTTCTACTACCAAAAGTCCTACCCCCTCTGATAGAGATTCCGGGGTGCTGGATAGATGGGGAAAGAAGGTTTATATGTCTGCAACCCTGGCAATTAGGGCCTTAAACTGCCAATTTCATATGCTTAAATATCAACAGCATGTTATGGGTTTACTGAAACAGAAAATGATGTTGATTTCTGATTGAGTGGAAAATAAAGAGTTACAGGAATTATTGCATTCAGCAGAACAGGTTGGAAAGCATACTTTGCAAAGTGGTTTTGATTCCTTGGAGGCCTCTTGTAGGGCCGCCGTTACTGGATCTGTGATTAGAAGGCATGCCTGGCTCAAGGAGCAAAATCTGCCTGATCATGTTAAAGCTAAATTGTTGGATGCCCCTTTGCAGCATGATACTCTATTTGGTAATAAGGCAGAAGAGGTTTTAAAGAAAATGGAAGACAAAGCTAAATCTATGCAAACTGCAAAATATTTCTTGCAAGTGCAGCCACCCAGGTTCAGTAGACACTGGCCTACTAAAAATTGGTCCTTTCCTGTGTCCAACAGAGCCACTCAAGGTAAATCCAGGTGCTCAAAAGGCTCCAGATACCAATCACAGGGTTCTTACAGGTCAAAGCAATGGGGTGCCTCCACCTCCAAATCTGGAGGAAACAAAGCACAACCCTACAGTGAGCAGTCTCAATGACTTTCCTCTACCATCACCAAGCAGTTATCTTTTGGCAGCCCCCTTGGGGGGAAAACTAGCACTTCATGCTCAAAATTGGCAGTTAATTACCCAGGACAAGTGGGTATTAAACATAGTATCCCAAGGGTACAGATTTCATTTCCATACTTTGCCAATTCCAAATGGATGGCCAGATCTGCCACAAAACCAGTTGGCAGAGGCCCAGAAACAAATCATGTCCCTCATGGATATGGGGGCTAGTCAATCCGTACCAGAAAAGGAAAAAGGACAAGGTTTTTATTCAAGACTTTTCCTGGTACCGAAAAAAGACAATTCATGGCATCCAATACTGGACTTATCGATTTTGAACACGTTCCTTGACATTCCAAAATTCAAAATGCTGACTTTACAACAGCTACTGCCTATGCTAGGCAGGAATGCTTGGTTAGTAACTCTACACTTAAAAGAGGCATACCTGCATATACCAATAAGGGAATCATGCAGAAGATACCTTCGCTTCAAAGCAGGTTTTTTTCATTACCGAGTCTCTGCACTGCCCTTTGGCTTATCTACTGCGCCCAGGGTCTTTACAAAGTGCCTGGCACCAGTAATTGCATTCTGCAGACAAAGAAGCATACAAATGTATCCTTATCTGGACGACTGTCTCATTCAAGCAGAGGACAAGGACATTCTTCTTCAACATCTGGCATTTGTAAAAAGGCTTCTAGCATGCCTAGGGTACACCATAAATGAAAATAAATCACAACTGGTCCCCTCTCAAATAATTACATTCCTGGGTGCAAGCTTGAATACAACTGCCCAGATGGCTTACCTTATGCCAGACAAACAAAGGCAACTGACAACATACTTCAGACAAATGGCAACAAAAACCCTGTTATCTGCAAGACAAATTCTGCAGGCTTTGGGGTTCATGGCATCCTGCATTCTACTAATTCCATATGCGAGACTGCATATGAGGAAACTTCAATGGTACCTAAAAAGTTTATGGAGTCAAGATTGGCACAGTCTGGAAACAATGATTCCTCTCATTCCCTGCCTATAACAGGAGTTTCTTTGGAGGGCAGAGACATGTCACCAAAACAAGGGACTGTCATTCACTCTACCCCCTGCCACCCAAACCCTAACTACAGATGCATCAGACTATGCTTGGGGGGCCCATCTGGCAGGGAGATGCATTCAGAGCAAATGGAGCCCAAACCAAATGCATCTGCATATCAACAAGAAAGAGATGCTAGCTGTTCAGAATGCTCTGACAGCCTTCAAGGACTTACTTCATCCAGGGCAACTACTGATAAAGATGGACAACGCCACAGTTATGTGGTACATAAACAAGCAGGGGGGTACACATTCCTACCCCCTTTGCAGACTAGCCATGGCATTGTGGAACACAGCTTTGACTTACCAAACACATCTTCAAGCTCAATTCCTGCCAGGAAAGCAAAATACCCTGGAAGACGACCTAAGCAGAAATCTTATGGACCCGCATGAATGGAAACTTAATCCACAAATCTTCAGCATGTTAACACAGAAATGGGGGAGCCCAGACATAGATCTATTTGCCTCTCCCAAAAACTATCAGTTTGACAAATTCTGCACAAGAACTCATCACAAAAAAGCATGGAAAGTGGATGCCCTATCCTTCAGCTGGAAAAACCTATCAATCTATGCCTTTCCCCCTCTGCCTCTGCTCTCCAAGGTCTTACTAAAAGTCAGACAGGAAAAAACAAAAATGATCCTAGTTACTCCGGACTGGCCTTGCCAGCACTAATACCCACTTCTAAGGAATATGTCTCAGCTTCCTCCATGGTACTTGCCTTAAATACCTCATCTACTGTCTCAGCAGAACTATCAAATTCTGCACACTCAGCTCCAAACTCTGAATCTTGCAGCATGGCTGATCAACTAATTATTCAAACAACACCTCTCAGTAAATCTGTGATGGGTGTCATTTTGGAAGCCAGAAGGCCTAGTACTAGAAAATCTTATGCTGATAAATGGAAGAGATTCTGTACTTGGAACCAAGCACAAGGAACAGACACAGCAGAGCTCAATATTCCTCAGATTTTACAATATTTGACTGAGATGCTTTACAAGGGTCTATCTTTTTCTTCAATAAAAATCCATGCCTCTGCCATCATGGCTCATTACAACACAGAGCCTCCCCTCTTTTCTCATCCTCTGCTTAAGCAGTATCTTAGAGGGGCGAAAATATAAGGCCTCCCAGAAGATCACCGACTCCTGCATGGGACCTCAATTTTGTGCTGGAAAAACTCACCCTGCCTCCTTTTGAACCAGCAGCTACTGCAGATATAAAATTTCTATCTTGGAAAACAGCTTTTCTCTTGGCAGTATCTTCAGCAAGAAGGGTTTCAGAACTACAGGCTCTCATGGCAGTGGAGCCTTTTATTATATTTTACCCGGACAGGGTGTCCCTCAGGACCAATCCTTCTTTTATGCCTAAGGTGGTATCCAGTGTGGCGCTTAACCAGGCAATTCACCTGACAACATTTTACCCATATCCGCAGAACAAAGGGGAGCAGATTCTGCATTCATTGGATGTACACAGACAACTAAGATTCCACTTAAACAGGACCAAATCTCTAAGACAGTCTGAGCAACTACTGGTAGCATTTGCTGCAGGGACAGAGTGGAAGGCTATATCAAAGCAGACTATTTCTAAGTGGATAAGCCACTGCATTCCTTTCTGCTACTTGCACCATGGTAAACCTGTGCCCAAGGGGATCAGATCACATCCCACCAGGGCTGCCTCTACTTCAGCATCTTTTCTCAGAGGGGTTTCAACCAAAGACATTCTAGAAGCTGCTACTTGGAGCTCTGTTCATACCTTCACAAAGCATTATCATTTGCCTCTCTTCTCCAGATCCAGGGCAGGCTTTGCCATTGCAGTTCTGCAGGGCCTTATAGCCACTCCTAATGCTGTTTATTTCCATCCTCCCATCCATAGCTTTGGGATTCTACCCAAATGTAATGACTGCAACAGTGAAACACAAAGAACATAGTACAGTTGTTTAGACTTACCATAAATGTAGATGTTTGGGAGGGTGGCCTAATGGTTAAAGTGTTTGCCTTACAAACACAAGGTGCAGGGTTTGAGTCTCTCAAGGGATAATTGGCCAGGCTTAAAATGGCCCATAAGGGCAATTAGCCTAGTACTAACCTATGAACCTATGAGTGTATTCACTGTTGCAGTCCAGGTTACCCACCCATCATCCCTTTTCTTCCCTTCACTATACTCAAAAGCCTTTGTGGTATATTTGCTTTTAGATGAAGGTAAGGTTTATGTTTCTAAAAGTGCATTTATATATATTACTGTTTTTTATATATATATATATATATATATATATATATATATATATATATTTTTTTTTTTTTTTTTTTTTTGCTCTCCATTTGGAGGGCACCTGACATCTGGAGCAAGAAAAACTGAATAAAATGGCGTCGGCTGCATGTTTTATACCCCCGACGACCTGACATCATGGAAGAGGAGACAGCAACCAACAGAGGACCCAAGACTTTGTTATTCAGGCCGACTGAGGGCAACCTGCCAGCAGATTACCCAACTATAATGACTGCAACAGTGAATACACTCGAACATCTACATTTATGGTAAGTGTATAAAGCTGTACTATCTTTAACAACTGTAGCAGCTTTAAGCAGGGTTTCCATTTATGTAATAATCAGCGTTAAAGACTTGTTTCCCAAAAGTCACTACATCACATTTTTTTCCATTAAGTCTTAGCCATGGTCAGAGCTCCAGGTGCTGGCACCGTCTTCCCCTTTTTGAAGAAATTAAGAGTCTGTGGAGGGGTCAGTAATGGCACTCAGTCTGTAGTCATCCACAAACTTGGCCAACCACACATCTCTTGGACATCCGTCTTCACGTCATAGTAATAATTTCTAAAAAGACAAGGAGCCACTACAAAGCACTGAGGGACTTCACTAGTGACTAGTATATTAGAAAAGAAGTTACCACTAACTCTCATCCTGTTTGTATGATCAGAGAGCCAATTAGCAATTAGCTGAATGTAGGGGTGAAAGTTTAAGATGATACGTTTATCAATAATACCTGCATTTGGCAATCATATTGAATGTCTTAGCAAGGTCAAGATAATTAGCATGGACAGAATGATTCCCATTAATTCCATGCATCAAAAAAGTCAAGCAAATTAAGCAACCAAGACCTAACCTCAAAACCCCTCTGCCTAAGATACATGGTTTATAAGTTCCCAATTTCACTGTTGATGAGACTGACTAAGATTTCCACCATAATTTGACAGATAGTACTAGTGAGGTTAATGGGACAATAACTTCTAGGGTTAATTACAACAGCTTTCTTACGTAAAAGCACCACTACAACTGCTATACACCAGACATCAGACACATGCCCACTTGACAGGCTGATATTAAAAAACACTGAGGAGGAGTTCAGCAAAAACAAACTTTGTGCTAACAACAGGACAGCTCAGAATATAGCCTGGAGCTTTGGAACTGCTATTGTTAGTTTTGGTAATATCTTCTAGGATCTGGATAATATTGGTAATGGGAGGAGCTGTGTTAAAAGATTCTACAAAGGGGACAGTGTGGCATGATGGAGGGGAAATTTTGAGCTAAATTTTCAGGCAGAACATTAGATAAGGCTTTGGTAACAAAACAGGAAGTGCTGTTCACTTTGAGCTCAGTGCAGTTCTAGGAAGTATTTCTAATGCTCCTAATATACTTGAAAAAAAACTTGTAATTATACTTCGAGGAGTTTGCTTCCTTCAATTCATATTCAGCCTTGCTCTTTCTAATGAAGTATTTAAGATAACTAAAGACCTGCTAATATTTCTCCTTCTGACAGTGGAATTTTTTATATGAACCATATAATTTTCTCTTTCCTGTTATAAAGTCTATTTATCTGTGAGGTCCACCATACGGTTTATCCTTGAATTTCTTAGCATCGTTTTGCCTAATCGGTACTGACTTATCTATGTCTTGGTTGAGATAGCTGTAAAAAATCAATGGTAAACTTGGTGAATTTAAACATCGGGTCAGCAGAGAACAAAGCACTTTAGAAATCATTAAATCTTATAAACAGGGATATAAGGCTGGCTTTGGAGTAGTCTCTAAATGTAGCTGAATTTGTGGGCAATCTGGTATTCTGTTAGGTGGAAAAGGTGACAGTCTGGTGGTCAGAGTTAATCAAGGAGGGGATAACATTACTAGATGCACAGACAAGGGGGCGTTCATAAGACCAAGGTCAAGTATAATTCTCCCTGTTGTGGGAGCTTGGATAATTTAATCTAGAGAACTGATATTAATGAAATCTGTGACATGGGCATAAATGTGTAAAACTTCCAGTTGATGGATAGATAATTGAAGCTGCCTGTAATCAGATTATTGGAACTAATAGATACAAACTCCAACTTGTCATGGTGCCTACTGTGATCCTCAGGTGACACTGATGGGGATCTATAGTTGCCAGAAGCAAAATTGACTAAAATGTCAAGGAACTTGAAAAACATTTTTCTTTAACAGCATATATATGAATGCACTCAACCATCAGGAAGGCCTCCAAGTTAAGTCATTTACTGTTCATACTTCTAGCAATGAACACAGCCACTTCAGTATACCCCAGATTAGAATTTTCTAGGTTGCAATGCCTACCAAATGAACATTGCATAAAAAAGGCTTTATAGATGCAGAACATGTCTTATTCAATTTATGAAAGCCCCAAGGAGAGGGATGAAGGCCATCTCTGGCAGAGAAGACTAGCCTTTTAGGGATCACCTCCCATGTTGACACGCAATGGGTCTGCCTGAAATTACACCAATTAATAAGCCAATTGTTAAAATAAATTATATTTGTTTGAAATTGTGGCATCATTCTTGGAAAATGCAATTTGCAAATCAAGACATAGTGTCTTATCCACCCCAGACACATACATATAGAGCTCAACTATATCTGCCTATATTTAGTATAGCATCTAAGGTCATTCACCCAGATTTGAGGAACAACAAGAATGTATTCATCCTTAAGGTGGATGGTTACTTCCTGAACCCTGGTGCTAGAGAAACAGCTGATTGTGACCCTATCCTTGATCTAACTACAGAGTCACCTATTACAAATACATTACTGTGTTGCTATAGCCTAAGGAGTCCTTATGGAAGGAAGGATGGAGCTAGGGTGATTCACTTTAGTTGTGGGAGATGGTGCAAGTGAAGACATATTAGAGTGAGTAGTGCTATGTGGCTGAGGTTTGCTCATATGGCTTAAGTAATTATTTCTTAACAACCTCAGCAAACATTGGTCTGTTATTAAGTGGATGCAATGCAGTGCTAAACTGCTAACTGACACGAGTAGTTTGCTAGAGGTTAGATGCCATATTTAACAAATATTTATACCTCTTACAAATAATATCAGCAAATGATAAAAGTAAATGATTGTCAATACGCACAAAGCAATTGTTTTTCAGTAAAAGAGTTCTTAAATAGTAGAAGGAGCTCTAGGCTGTCCTATACTTAAGGCAAACGAACCTGATCACATAACTTGAAGGATTACAGAAAAACAGAAAAATACAGAAAACTATATTCACATTCAATAACTCCAATACAAGAATATTAAATTCACTGTTTTGGTGCTGTAAGAAAAATACAGTTCTGTACACTAAGTGTAACAAGTCCAAACCTAAATTAGCAAGGGCAATATAGATTTATAGGTCCATAGGCTGCTACTAGACAGTTGATCAGGAAGACCATTATTAGCCTGGCCACTGTATTTCCCATTATTTGCTACTTATTTCCATGAGGGTTTGTGGAGTGAGAATGAGTATGTGTTTGCTGTTACCCATCCACTCACCCAGGCTGTTTCTGAAGAAGGTGACAGGAACTACTTCATTTGATATAAAGGGGAGTCTGTTCCAGAGGAGGGGAGACAAGAGGAATTCTTTGAGTGAAGTATCTGTCATGCCTGGAAGTTCAGTATATCTTACAGTGAAGGTTAAGGTAATTAGAACAAGTGTTCATTGTGTTGCCATTGTTGCAAATGTAAAGAAGGTCACTTAGGATTGGGTCATTTGAGGCTTTCTAGGACAGGCAGAGGTCACTCTTAAGAAGTTTGTATGAGACGGAGAGAAGAAAGAAAGAGCTTTGAGGCATTTTGCATAGGATATGGAACTTAGGCCATTGATCTTTGTATGAAAACATTTGGGTTTTTCAAATCAATCATATGTTTGGACAGGTATATGCTGAAGAGAACATTGTATTCAGTTATGGGTCTAATAAAGGAGGAGGAGTCGAGAAATATGAAAACATCCTTGGAACTAGAGAAAATAGCCTTACTAATAATTAGCACGGCTAAATAGAAGAAGTTCCTAACAATGCTGGCTCTGTAGTGGTCAAAGAAAAGAAAGAGAACATATTGCTAATAAATGGGCCGTGGGGTCTGGTAACTGTCTGTTTTGATTGGGTGCCATCAATGAGGTAGAAAGAAGTGTGTTCCTATTTTCAAAGGATACAAATACTACAGTTTTTGCCATCAATCTTGAGAACATTGTCATGGCATCACTTCTTTCTACATGTTAGTCTCTCCTGTGGAATCTTGATGTCCATGTTTACAGTCATCAGTAAACATAGTTAGGAAAATGCCTTTGATGTCAGTTTGATGTCAGAGAAAGGAATACCAAACAGGCAGCTCTGGTGGACACCACTAGTAACAAATCTTTTAGAGGAGAATGTGTCAGAATCTTAATTTGCTCAGTTCTGTCCATGATCCATTTTGCTATCCACGGAGTAATGTAAGGGTTAGCATTTAGTTTGCTAACTATCCATAGGGTAACATAAGGGATAACATTTAGTTTGTTAAGTTTATCTTTGATGCCTGTGTGTGGAATAGTGTCAAAAGCTTTGGCTAGGTCAAGGCAAGCTGTAGGTATAACCTTGCCTTGTCCATGGCCTCAGTAATTTCTTTAATAAAGTTAACCAGGTTAAGCTATCAGAATCTATCTTTCACAAACCCTAAATGATTTTGGTTAAGAGACAAGAGGTTGCCAATTTCCATGTTTATGATATCTGTAATGATGCATTCCATTGTCTTGCAGGTAATGTTTGTGACACTTATGGGTCTTTCATTACCAAAATCAAAGATGGGGCCTCCCTTCTGAAGGGAAATGACCACCACAGTCCTCTAATCCTCTGGGGCAAAGGATGAACAGATTGTGGGGAAGGTCACAAAGGTTAAATGCACCCTGACACATTTCATGGCCCATTCAGCAAGTATTTTTCATCTCAGAGAGAACTTATGGGGCCTGTTTAGGGGTAATGTCTGGGGTGGGGGACAGCAATGGTAAAGTGTGTGTAGGCTACATGGAGATGGGGAACATAATTTCTCTGCTAATAGATCGTCTGTGTCCTCAGAGGTAAAGTAGGTGTATCACACCTTTTATTTGTTACCTAAGAACATGCTTTATCAAAGGAGTTTACTTCATAATCCCGTCAAAATCTTCTGATCATTGCATTACAGATTTGCTGAACTGACATATTATCAAATTTCATCAAATATACCTTTGCTCATTACAATATTGCCTCACATATTTTTGTGCCATTATTCAGGAGGAAATTTAGGTAGCAGCTATTATCTTCTCATTACAATATTTGTTACATTACGTCTATACATCAAAACCAAATCAGACTTCACCTTTGCAAATGACAACATCCATAAGTTAAAGTCTAGAAATTTGCCATTACCCAGCACTTAAAACTTGAAGGACAGGAACTATTGTGGCAATTTAAAACTGAAGCATATGTATATCCAGGTATAAATGAATTATGTTCCATTAAATGCCTTTTAAAATTGAGGGCTTTACAACGCTAGGTTGTTAGTATTTGAAAATATTAATATATGTTAAGGTAACATATATAATATGTCATAAATATATATGTTTTATGAATTATATAAGATAGTATTTAGTATATCAATGATTTGAATTATTTATAAATTATGATGAGATTTTTATATTTATAAATTGTATGCGAGTTTTAATGTTTAAGCTTGTAGTTAACAAACAGAGTATTTAATTTTTAAGGTACATGGTGCTTTAAGGGTTTTAATTAGATAATTGATGATGAGCTGTTGGGTGTGTATGAATAAACCTATATATATTTTGGTTATTTTTAAATATGTTGTCTGAAGAAGTGCATCTATTTGTTAATGCACGAAAGCGCTAACGGAATAAATTTATCTTGGCAGAGACTGGCATGATTTGTTCGATAGTATCACTGTTTTGTTTTTCCACGTCAGCTTGGTAGGCAATGTCTTATTAGAAAATGTATAAAAATGCTGGTATTTCCTGATTCTAGTTAGACAAACTCTGTATTAGCACGTTTTTGTCTCCTTGCTGCAAGAGTAAAGTGCCTTAACCTGAACCTACTGTGTATTGATCATTTTTAAAGTATATTTTTCCTTTGACAATAGTTCAAGGAAAAATTATTACTGATAATATTAATGATGTAGTAACACTCAACTATAACAATAGTTTAACTTCAGTAAATAATCTTGTAAGCAATTGGAACAAATATATATTTACTATGGAAGAGAGACTTTCCATAATTAAAATGATTATCCTGGCAAAAACACTATACATCATACAATCAAAATCTTTACCACCACCAAAAAACTGTATTAAACAATTTAATTTTTTAATACTAAAATTTTTATAGTATCCTAAAAAAACTAGGTTAGCATTAATTCATCATACTAGAGATTGTGCACTTTGTTGTATTGGGGTACCAGATTTAGAGGTATATTCAATAGCCTCAGTAATTAAGACAGTAACTCACTGGTTAAATGAACATTATATTGCAGATGGATAGAGCTACAAGAAAACTTTGAATTAGAAACTAGTTACTTTAAAGATTTAAATTACAATTTAATCTCAAATAATGTTTTACTTTGGTTCCTAAAGCAATATTTCTTAATTAATTCTAATAAAAAAATAATTCTACCTATCTATTCACCATAATGAAAACTTTGAGAAACTTAATTTGCAGAAACTCAATGTATAAAGCATGTTTTTCTTATTTTCCAAATAGCCTATACTCATAATAATATTTTCACTTTTAACTTACAAGTAATGACTATTTAAAAAAAAAAAAAAACTTGATATATTGGCTTCAGTTAATGCATAAAGAAAAAATGTCATACTGTTGATTATATAATAAATTTGATTTGGATAATGATTTGTGGTTACATGTACAAAATTGTAGACAGTTTCTTGAACACAAGATCAAATTAATGCAACAAACTGTAAGAAATGTTGTACCTAAATTAACTGATTTCCTTTCTTTTTGGACACAACAGCATATAATTGAGAAAAGTATTTTATCCAAATTATATAAAGTGATTAAAAAAGAATCAGAATATAATAGAGATAGTTACTGGAATTATCTTATCAATAATATATTTCCAAATGAAGGGGATAAAATATTAATTTTATTGTCATCAAAACAAACAACCTCTTCACTCAAATAGAGATTTATCCATACATCTTTCTTTACCCCTCACAGAATAGAATTAATGTTTAAGAAAAGGATGGCTTGTTGGAAATGTAAATTAGAGATTACAGCAGATTGGCAACACATGTTCTTTGATTGTGTTGTGATTAAACCTTTCTGGGACAATATACATTTTTTTCTTACAGGATCTATTTACACAGACATTTACTTTAACAAAATCTTTAATCTTATTTAATTCTCCAATACCTGAATTTATTTTGAGATTAAAATATCCAATCTTATGGAACATCTTATCAATGTCAAGAAAAGTTATAACAAAAAAATAGGAAAAATGAATCTACTCCCTTGTTTAATGAATTCATCAACATTGCATCAGAAGTTTGTCAATTGGAACTCATTACCATCAGAACAAGGACTAGTTCGTTCACTATCTCTCACTAAGAATGCCCAACAATTTTTAAATATTGTGCCTATTTCACCAATAAAACTATTATAAGTAGATATAAAGTGCACTTTCTCATTCATACTATTTGTATTTCTATTATTAACTATTATTTTAATACAAAAGAAGAAACACCAGCAATGGAATGTAAATCCGATTGGTTAAGTGAAGGAAAAAGTGGCCCAGATTGGCAACTTCTGTGGCTGGTGAATTGTGCCAAAAGAACATGATGAATGGTTAGAATGCCCTTGTTTTATCATTGGAGGATGACATATACAGGTGCCGTGAATGCATAAGGAACATCTGAATGTAATATGCATCTGATTGGTAAAATGAAAGAAAAATGTGGACCCGATTGGATACTATTCTGGTTGGAGAACAGCACTGGCAGAGCCTGATGAATGACTAAAATGTCCTTGTTTCACCATTGGAGGATGGTGTTCATAGAAAGTAGATGATATGATACAAATTTTTCAGTTTGTAAAAATTATATAAAAAATGTATAGAGAGAACTAAGTGTTATCAAATAATTAATATGTTTATGCCTCATATTATAAGAGCATGAATTATTTGCTGTTGCCATTTTATCATAAGTAAGTAGTTTTATATGAGATTATATGAAACATTTCCCTATGCTAAGAGGAAAAGAAGGGAAATTTTGATAGTTTGATTGGCCCAGAAGCATACAAAATATGACCTTCCATTGGACATTAAAGAAAGGTCTTGACCAATGGTTGGATGGAAGCAAGTTTAAAAACAAGAGGAGCATACTGGACTTATATGATCTGATGAAGGCTAGTAAGCCGAAAGCGCTTATCAGAAGATTTATATGCTCCACTTTACTAGTTTTAAGTTTTATTGAAGATTAAATTTTGTTTTGTTTTTAATTTTGTCACGGTGCGCCATGGTGGAGCCAAGGATTTCTTCAACTAATTCTTTTAATACAAGTACCTCTAGAATAAACCCCCAAACAAACATCATCAGTTCTCTGTGAAACTACCCTCTGTAAGAATTTTTTAACTATATTATATTCATAGCCTGCATGCCCTCCCCATGGTCGAATGACGTCTAAAGACATGCAGGTAGGTGCATGCATGAGTGGGTGTGCTTTCTTTGAAGGTTGGGCATCAGGCTGGTAACTCTGCACCATAAAAATCTACTGCCAATCATTAGCAGACCGGAGTTTTGCTGTGTCGACCCCTAACCAGGAAAAGCCAAAAGACTTTTTTATTATATTCATAGCCTCTGTTAAAAAACATATTAAAAGTTTTCTCACATTCCACCACAAAATCATCCCAGTTATTACAAATCCAATGAATATGAAGAAACTCCCCATAAGATAGAGATTCTAAAAGATAGATAGGATGAAACCTAGCCCCATGCAAAAAATAATTACTATTCATAAATTTCCTATGAACTGGAGCTCTACTGCCGCCACTATCCAAACCTTTCAAAACTAAATCCAAAAAAATTAACTTGCTTACCATATTGCAGACCATCAAAGCCTAAACCATATTCATTGTTCTCTAAATCCTGATGAAAACTTTCAATGCTACATTTACCACCTTTACATATAAAAATTAAATCATCTATGTATCTATAGTAACCTATGACATGGTCGCATACAGACTTATGCTTGTATAAATATTCCAATTCAAAAAGGGCCATCAGCAAGTTAGCATACATGGGGGCAAAGATAGCCCCCATAGTTGTGCCCTGTAGTTGGTGGTATAATACCTTATTAAATACAAAATAATTATTCAATAGGCAAAAATGTGTGAGCTCCACAATATAATGAGACAAAGGAATGTCTGCTAAAAAATAAGATAAAGCTTTGATGCCATGTTGATGCTTATTGCTAGTATATAGGCTTTTTATGTCCATGGTAAGCCAATACATGTGTCATCCCATGCCACATTAGATATTTTATTTAAAAAATCAAAAGAATCTCTAATATAAGATCTTAACTTCACTACAAATGGTCTCAAATAATTATGTATTAATAGACCTATATTATTCAAAAAATATCTACAGACTGCAATAATTGGACGGCCTGGAGGATTAGCCATGTTTTTATCTAGTTTAGGCAAGCAGTAGAAAGAAGGAACTTTACACCCTTCTACACCAAACTTTTTATCAATGTCTTCTTTAGTCAGATATCCTAACCTAAAACTTTTCTGTAATAACACTTTATATTGAGCAATGGCATCATTATAAATGTAGAAGTCATAGCCCCAGTTATGAGTATAACAAAAAAGCACAACTTTATATGCTATATGATAATCCTGCAAAGCATTTTTTTTATCTGTCACATTTTTTTCTGCTATTTTTTTATTTTCAATATTACATTCCCCAGTCTTCTTTTAGCTTCTCCATTGTCATGCTCCAGGCATAAACATAAAGCCATCTGCAATGCTTAGGGTTTCTAGCCCTATGATTTTTTAGTAAGTATCAGGTCTTATGGCTTGTTTGAGGGCTGCAGAATGCAGTACTGTATTCAACAATGGGTTGAATCAGTGAGGCGTAAAGTGATGCAATGATCTCACTGAAGTGGCCAGACATGTCCTTTAAAATTAGATGAGCAAAAGAAAATACTTTACTGACTTTGGTAGATACACACAGGTCAGTGTTTAAACTATTGTCTACCAGTGTCACTATATCTTTAATGATGACGTCATTTTTAATGAGTCTCTGATTTTATCCTCAGATCAACAATGAAAATGGCTAAATCAGTATATTGAAACAAAAACAGTATAAAAATACAAGCAGCTAAATAGATAAATTGTTGGATACATATACCTTCTTCCTGTATTTGTCCAGAAATCTGAACTATCAACAGTAAGGAGACTAAAGGGAGATTCTTGCTCTATGTTTGACCTTCATTAGAAGTCATAACAGGATATGCTTTCAAACTGGTTCCCTATTGAAATGTTGCCACTTGAAATGCTGAGTGCTGAAATGCCAATAAAAAAAAAGATTGAAAACAAAGGAGAAGATCAAATCTCGAACATCGCTGTTCTCCATAAAACTTCCTTTTGCAGGGGGCAAGCTCCTCCTGCACCCCCATATCCCCCAAAGTTATGTACACCAACTCAAAGATTTACCATACCTTAGAGAAAAGGGAATATTCTGATAAATTACATCTTGGACTTAGTATATGTAAGTCCCATTCTTTTGGGCATTCAGTCTCTGCATTTCGGGACTTGTTCTAGTGGGTCACAACATTTGAAATGGTTATCTTTCAAATTATTGCACAGATTTGGCCTATCACTTTGCACTCTGTAAAACTCATGTGCCCTCTTTGGAGCAGGAAACAATGTCAAAATGTTAAGAATTGAAAGAAAGTATAATCACTTCAACTGCTTAATGTGCATCATATTTACATTCCTTCCTTTCAGTTGGGAATGAAGTTTAAGGGAATGCAGAAATTAAGCAATTTATATAATATTATAGTGAATTAAAATGTTTAAAAAGAAAACCTCTGCATAATGCATGAAAATAACAGTGGAAAATGTTATGACAGCCTGTTTTCCTTTTATTTAATGCATGTCTACTCATTTCATTTTGCCAAACGTGATTATTTGCAATGATGTGAAAACGAGTTGCTATGCATTGACAGATTTCTGAGCAGTTTTAAAATATTCTGTTCCAAAGTCCTTAAAAATCAAGTTATGACTGTGAAATGAAAGGCTTTTGTGTCACTAAAGTTCTTATAATCAAATGATTAGATACTATGAAATGAAAGGCATTTGTGCTCACCCCCCCAACGTTCATTCCTTCATTAGTACAGGCCCAGGAACTTTTGAGCTATCTCCACTATTACATACACAGAGTCTCTTTACTGGGACTGGAGATCATGAACTTTTAAAATGATTTTATCCAGCTCATTTGTAAACATTTCTATTTTTGCAGACTTGATATGACTCCTGGACTGATACTGGAGTCTGTTTTTGTGGCTTTATTACCAGCTTTGAAACCCATGCTGTGGGGGCCATTGAAGGCCTTGCTGGATCCTTTGCATAGCTGAAGGAGAATTTTCATTTTTTGACTATTCAGTTGTTACCTTTGTATTAACTTTTTTCTCTTTAGACTTTTCCTTGTGTTCTTCTATCATTTCAGTATTTGAATTATCTATACTAGTAGGAAAAAACTGTTTAATTATACAAAATTTAAAATACTTTCTCAGTTATGACAAAGGAACTTTTAATCTCATTAATCTTGTAGTTGTTTTTACATTTTATAAAAAGCTCTCTAGACTCTATATTTTGGTCAAGCTCTAGGAAAAAAACAATCGCTAAGTGTGGCAGTCTTTGGGAGCAATATATCTGCCATAAGCAGTTTTGTTTGTGTATTTGGAAGAGAAAGGCATGCCCTCCTGATAAAGAAATCATCTTAACAGAAATGAAAATGGTGAAATGAATTTCTTCAAAAAATAAAGCTGTTGCTGTGCTGACTCATGACCAACACAGCATTCCCAAAGAAAACACAAGCAAACAAGTTATTACTTGTTTCTCAACTGTGAGAAGAACGGAAAAGAGCACATGAAAGCACTTATTATATCCGGAGGCTTACATCACCAAATATCAGTATATTTGTTGGTATGCTACCAATAATGGCCTTCACAAGGAAGAGGTGCACTATAGGGAAATATTGGCTGGACTACTGTAGCTTTGCTGGTGAGTAAACCCAAATTCCAAGAATAAATGTTACAGTGACCCCCTCCAAAGAAAGATGTTATGTTAAGTAAATGTAAAACAAGAACTATTTACAAGAAATATTATTTTACACTATATTCAGCCATGTATAAAGTCATTGCTTGTCATCCTTTACGTTCTCCCCTTCTTAGATGATGACTACCCTGGCACATACTGGACCTCTCAATTCTCAGTCCCTCTCTCAGGTCTTCCTGAGACAGCTTGTGATTGGAAGAAGGCAGTGGAGAATCCAGTGTTGTGGTATCTGGAGGCAAAGTGAATAAGCTGTCATTAGCTGTCAGTCAGCCTAGAGTGTCTGTCAAATACCTTAAGGGATCCAACCAATGCCATCTGTTTGAGGCAGCCACCAAGGATAAAATGGAGTACACCTCTCATCCACGTTTTCAAGATTACATGACCCTGGGGATGTAGAACTGTATGAATCATAAACATGCAAGCCACACAAACAATAGAGGTTGTGCAGATGCATTGCAGCAAGACATCCTGTATGTTTTGAGTTAATGAATCCTGCCCAACCTTTATATTAACATCAACACTACAAATAGCCCTGTATAGCACCCCTAGACAAGAAGGCAGAGTATGTATCTCCTAAGCGATTTCATGTAGCTATACAGATGACTCACCAAGATCGATAGTCATTTTGGACTGCTGTTGCAGCTGAGCGACCACCTCATTCATTAGCTAGACTGTCTATAGTACAGCATGTTCTACCTCCTCCTACATGATAACTACCACATCAAAATGTGCCTTCTGCTTCTGATGCTGGAATTCTTAAAAACAAGCACACAGGCTACACTCAGCTGTCTATTTCTGATGCAGCATGCATCATGCTTGTCATTCTGTAGTTCATGCTCACAGGTTTTAGAAGCCCTATATTTTTTTTTTTTTTGGAGATGAATTTACTATTAACTGAAATGAACTTCTCAGTTCTGTTATATATGCAAAGGAGAAAACTATTTGAGCTATGGAGTATGAATTTGTTTTGTTTGAGCTGCTTCTTGGGTAACTAAACTTGGGAGAGAATATTCTGACTGAAGTATTCTGTGATAACCATGTGAAGCCCCAACACTGGCCCAGTAATCAGGGTGCCTCAATCCTCACCACTAGCACTAGTTGGGGAAGTACATTGAGAGGATGACAAGTACACATACAGTATTTCCAGATGCAGCTCTGCATCACGTGCAATTTCCCTTAAGAGCACACAGAGACCACAGTCAGTCTGGGGCTGGTTTCTCCCTCTTTCTCCGGATTCCCAATAAAGCTCCCCACTAGCACATCTATAGAGCTGAGATCTCAAATGAATGCCCAGGCCAAGACTTCCAGCACCCTCTCTGTCCAACCAGTGCTTTGTGTCCCTGCCCAAGTAGCTGACACATATCCTCTTTGAGATTTGATTTATACAAACATACACACACACACCTGGGAAAGGCTGACACAGGTTTACTAGCTGTGGCCCCTACTGCCCAGACTATAAGGTAGATTTGACTGCCACCAGTCACTCCTTATCAGCTACTTTAAGGTCCATAACAAAGGGTGTCTAATCTTACTGTGCAATGTTAACTACTAATCCAAATGGTAGTTTGACCAAGAGCAAGGCTATTAGGAATAGCCCACAGTGTCACCACATAAATATCCAAGTACTCTCAGAAGTTAAATATGTCTCACAAATATCAGCCACAAGGAAATATTTAAATATATTTAATAACAAATAATAAAAGAACAAGAAAATACTCAGTAAATAATCACATTTACATCAGAGTTCAAAATCACAGGAAATATTTAAAACAACATTGAAAGATAGTCTCAAATAAATAAAGAAAACATCTAAACTATTTGCTATTTTCCTGACTGTATCTAAGAAAAATTATTGTACCATAGTTAACTTACTTACAGAGCAACAAGGCAGATGTGCTGAGTGGATGTTCTTGTCATGTCAAAGACAAAATAGAAAATGTTATCTCTCTCTCAGAGAGTTCTTAAATGAATATACCAAATATTACTGCTGGGATACTTGCAGCATGACATCATTTCTTGTCATCAGGCTCAAAAGCAACAGCATTTGGCATCTACCTGTGAAAATACATAGACCTCAGATCTTTTTGCAAATGGTGGAAATCTAAAATAATTTGCATTCCTCCACATTTAAAGACAATACAAAGACAAGGCATTATGTCTCCTGTTGCACTGAAACTAAAATATAACTTCTCTATTGTATATAGCCCAGCCATAAGATAACTTAATTTCAACTATTCTTCTCAAGTTTTCCAAGTTAATCCCCTGTGTTTCAGTCTCCCCATTTAAAATATATACACCTAAACAGTTACAGTAGTGCATATACATTTCTGCTCATTACTCTTCAAAATATCTCTTCAACACACATCTGTACAAACCATATTATATGATATACAGTTCTAATACATCTGTAGCACAAGCATATGAATCATGTTGATATTCATAAATGACATATAACCATTTACAAAATTTCAGACAGCTGTGCTGGTAGTATCTCCCTTTTGTTACACTTCCGTATAAATCATGTTAATATTCAAAAATGACATATACTTATTTACAGAATTCCAGATAGCTGAGCTGGCAACATCTCCTTTTGTTACAAAGCAAGAGGAAAACTAAAAGTTATACAACTATATAAAAATATTGTACCTTATCTTGTTGGCTTTTTTGATGGTAGCTTTCCTGGCTTAATTTCTTCCCTGCTGTTCGAGCAGGCAGTGACTTCATTTAGAAGTACATTTATCTATCTAATCTATCTATGTATATATAATTCTCTAACATTTTAGTGTTTCTGTGCAGGTTTCCACTGTGCTCTTTCTCTAGGCACAGACTGCAGATAATGAGCTACTGCACTGATTAAGTTATTTTGGCTATAGGCCAAGTTATTGCAGCCTGGAGCCAACATATCATAAGTCCTACTATCAAAAGAACACATCCATCACAATCCTTGGCAATCAAATACTGCAAATGACTAAAAATACCAAAACAACTACAGGAGCCTGTCAGTTGTAGAACCACTCTTTCAATGAATGCCAATACTACAAAGTGACTTTGTTGAAAGCCATTTTCAAGCACTGAGTTTTTGTCTTTTTCCCCACTGTTATGTGACTGAGGAGCATAAATATATATAGGTTTGAGGGCTCTGATACTAGAGTCTGTTTTATGTGGCTTTATGGGCAGCTTTGAGATCTCTGCTCTGGGAGTCATCAAAGGATGTGCCAATTCCGTTGTATAGGTAAGAAAGAATTCTTGGGGGGGGTGGGGGCTTGCACCCTGTTGAAAAAAAATTAGTTTGAAGTTCAATGAAAGCGGCTTTCAGTAAATTCATTTTGCTATGTTGTCACTCATTTAAAATTCCTTCAGTAGCTTAACATGATTTCAAGAATCCATCATAAAGCAGCTACACATATTGTCCAAAACCTTACAAGTCATAAAAAACACAATGAAACATTTCTGCAAGGGGGTCAAGTCATGTGAGGGGCCTCACTCCCTATTCCTCAAGTACTTGTATATACTAATACTGATATCACTCAAAAACAGCAAAAGGGGAAACAATCTGATGTAATAATAACTGTTTCCTCTTCTCTGTGTTCATGGGATCTCCCTTTGCAAGCAAGTGAGGACTAAGTACTTCTCAGTGAATGGAAGTCATGATCACTGGCTGTACCTGGCAAGCATGCCACTCGATGTAAAGGCCCTTTTAAACTGGTTTCTGTCATCAGGTCCTTGATTGTCAATGGCTTGCCAAATGGCTCACAGATAGGATGGACTTAATCAAAATAGGGAAAATTATCTCCACAAAGAGATCAGTCTCCAGTGGAGTCCCCCCAGGTTCTGTGCTCAGACCTCTCCTGTTGGCATCCACTTTTCTGAAGTAAAAGCCAATACCAAAGGGCTCTGGCTGGCTAAGTTTGTCAATGACTGCAATCTAGGAGCAGTCATTGAATTCTCAAATTATTTAGCCTTCCTGCAGAAAGGTTTGTCTCAAATAATATCTGATATCAAAATTATGGATGACTGTCAAAATCATGGTCCAAAACTAAATGCCAAAAAATGCATTATTGTATCCTTTGGGAAGTCGTCTACCCTAGGGAACTACCACACTGATAATACACCCCTAACAGGTGACCCAGATGTTTAGAATTTAGGAATTTCTGTGGACAGTGACCTAACTTTTGACCAACATGTGTCCATTATTGTAAGAAAATTATTCTATATTGCACAGCTTATAACCAAAGGGATTGTGTCCAGATCTAGGGATATCATTGACCCCCTTTACTCAGCCATTAGTCCAATAATTGAATGCAATGCCCCCTTTGGTGTGTATCTGTCCAGACACATTCAACAATTGGAATGCCCAAAGAGATACCTTACTAAAAGGATACAAGGCCTAAATAACAAATCCAACATTGACTGACACAAACCCTGTCACTATACTTGTATCCTACAAACTGCTAAGAGGTGACCCATATCTGGCTTACAAGGCATCCTGTGACCCATTATTGATGGATTTATTGCACATCAGCAAGTCAAATGGCATTATAAATAGTTGATCTAGGGATCAAAACCTCTTTTGCAACATCAACAGAACAGTTTTGAGGGACAGGTAAATTTTGCAGAGGATACTGCTGCTATGGAACCTCCATCCACATAAAACAAAGTTCATCCTTGTCCATTTTCAAATGCAACTTAGATAAATGGATGAGAAACTGAAAATTTACCCCAGTACTGTCCCCTATGCTACTAATGGACAGATGCAGCTTCTAAATGCTTTAACCCATGCATGGGTCCCCTCACATCATCTATGGTATGATCCCAGTTATTCTCATTAAGAATACTATATAATGGGTGGGTAAGGCCAGTCTATAATGAAATGGGATAGGTTATTTTAGTGCAATAAGGGAAACTGGTTAGGCTTAAAATGGCCCTGAAGGGCAGCTAGGCTAGTATTTACCTATGAATCTATGAACCTGTGATGAGGTATCCCATTCCTATTATTTTCTTCTTTCTGTAGAATGAATGATGGCAAGTTTGACTTACGGGTTAAGAATACTGGATGACCAAAGATTCTTGTAAATCAGGACTTTGAGGATTCAGCATTAAGAATGCCTAATCAATGTACTGAAAGATGCATAATTTGACTGTCTTAGACCTTAGTTATTTCAAAGTTACATGTTAGCTTGCTTTTAAAGCATGAATGAAGCTAACTGCAATGTGAATACACTAGTTTTTGTGTGTAGGTTGAATGTATCTTAATTAATTTTTAAAGTCTGGCTGGATAATCTTGTTGAGTTCTATGTATTTCCTTTCAGACAGTGGCAGTTTTACTATCTGTATTTCTCTTCTGCATTGGTTATAGGTGTGTGTGCATACATGTGTGTGTGCCTTCTGTGGAAGGTTGTGCGCTGGGCTGGCAACTCTATACCGTAAAACTCCACTGCCATGAGCGGACAGGTGATCTGCTGTGGCAACCCCTAACCGGGAAAAGCCAAAAGAAGAAGAAGATTGGTTAGCTCTATCCAGTTAGCATTCTTCTATTACTCATGGCAGCCGCTGTGAGCACGATGCTTCTGCAGGGGTTTGCGGGGGGGGGGTCAAAGAGGAGGTGACCAGTAGTTTGGACTTAATACAGCCAAGAGCAGCGGGCAGTGGACAGGCTGGCACCTGAGTTGTATCAGAACTGGGGCAGGTTTCATCAGGACAAAGATGAATGAGCCTGCATGTGAAAATTGCATGTAAACACTCCATGGACTATTTACACCTTCAGACATTCAGTGCTTTTATAGGTTCTTAGTTACTGGATATGTGATTTAGGAGGCTACTGAGGAGCCTAGCTAAATTTCCTGATTATTCGCTGGTTATGTGACTTGTTCAGAGTCACATAGTAGGCAAATGGGGGGGTGATAGAAACAAACCTCGGACTACAGGAAGTGCTTTAATACTGGGCATAGCCTTAATCCTCTGTACTGTCAAACAAATGTTTGGCCAAACCTGGTCTTTTTACTCATAACCATACTAAGGCTTGAAATTACAAACTTCTTTTCTGGCATGACACACTTTCACCATTAGGCCACACTGTACACCTATTTCAGGTGCTATAACTATCTGTATCACCCTTCTGTCTGAATTTTACAGATAGTATATGTAAGTACATACTTGTGCTGTGTAGTCTGTATAATTAAGTTTCTCTTGCCATATGCAACTGACAGTCAATAGCAAGTAATTCATTAATTTACCAGTGTGTAGTGGGTTTGGAAGAACAGAGCAGATGTTACATCACCGGAAAAAGTCAACAGGTTTGATTTATGTTTTTTTTTTCTTTGCTAATGTGGCCATCACTGATTCTATTTCTACTTTGTGAAGAGATACCATGTGTGATGTAGGTCTTAGTTCATTCTCTTCTATCAAGTATGTGAGCTTATAAAAAGGCAACTATCATGTAATTGTTCAACTGTCAAAGAGCATACATTTACTTATCTGCTGCTATGTCCTTGTGCATTAAGTTATTGACAGCACCACTGAACAGAAAGGCAAAAAGAGATTACAACCATATGACAATATTCGGTTTCCTTCATTTTCTTTTATTTATTGTTTCACTTTGTTGCAGTTCCACAATACAAACTGCCAACTTTGGTAAGAATAATTAAAAAATAAAATAACTACAGCACAGTCAAAACTCTAAATGCAGTTTAGCAATTAACTTCATGCAAGGTCTCAGACTTCCCTTAACAGTTTTTAAGTGGAACTGCCATTCCAAAGCCTACATAATATCAAAGATGGTAGCATCAGTTTATCTACCTTTAACTCTTGACATTAACCAGTGTGTGTGTGTGTTTGAAGCCTACTTCCATTTCATACTTACCTAGTAATCTCTGCAGATGGTGATGGCTGTTTGATGGTATCACTTTAGAAGTATGACAAATTTGACAGCACTGTCATATTACTAGAAACCATTTTTTCTAACTGAATGGCATTGTTTCATTCACGTACACCCTTAAATCTGAGAATATAAACAGAGGTTCGGAAGAGTTATTAAATAGATGGCCTGAATGAGCAAAGACAGCTCAGCCATACAGCCCAGACACCTTTATGGGTGGATTTGTCACCCCACTCATTGATGGCAGTACTACTTACCACAGGCGTGAACATGTGGCTAGCTATCCATTCGTTAAGGCTGAATCTGAGACTGATGACTTACAAGAGACTGTGACTTATGTTGTTTTAAATAGAAGGAAAGGTTGTTCCATAGGTAGGAGACCCTTTGGATGAGGAGCCTATCTGCATAAGAGGTCTTGTTTATGTTGCAGAGAAGGATGAAGTCTGAAACAAATGTTTTTAATATCACCCTGTTTATGAGGTGAAGGTGCAGTAGAATGGGATCTTTCAAAATGCCGAAGGCAAAGCAGAGATCACCATGTAGGAGCCAGTATGAGCAAAGCAAAGCAAAAGGGAGTTTAGTCTCTCTAGGTAGCTGAGGGAACTTAATATTTTGATATATATATATATATATATATATATATATATATATTATTTAGGAAACATTACAGTATTTCTTGTTAGGCATGGTATTGGAAGCACTACATTCCAAATGATGCACATGATATTCCTGGATATGGATTAAATAAACTTAGTAAGTAATTGAGCAAGGTAGGGTATCCTAGCTATAACTAATTAATGCTTATCAAATGATAGCTCATTACTAACAATGGTACGTAGATACTTGGCTGTGCTGATCTTAATTGGGGTCCAATTTATGTGGTAGGTGGAAGAATGGACTTGTTTCCCCAATGGCAACCTTGTTACATTTGTTTAGCATTAGACTAAAGGCCATGATTGGTACACAGAGTGTTGGCTCTGGAAAGCCCAGCTTCTAAGGTATCTATGTGAGTCAATAACAGCATCCAGATTACAGTCATCAGCAAAATTAGTTAGTCATAGATATTTGACATCTGCTTTCAGAGAGAGGTAGATGCTGGGGAGGAAGTGAAGGAAAGGACATATGACACAGCATTGAGGGTCATTAATAGTCATGTGCCTTTTAAATAAGAAGGTACCAACAAATCTTCCTGTGTACATTTGATCAGAGAGACAGTTTTCAACCCAATGGGTGATATAGGAGTTTATGCTTAGAGTAGTGAACGTGTGAACAGTAACAGCATATGAAATAAATGTTAATAATAAAATAAATTATAAAATAAATGTTTTCTATGGAGTTTCAAATATGGGACTTTTTTGTGTCATAAGCAAACATGCTAACCATTAAACTAAGGTAATGGGACTCAACTTGGGGATTTTCTGCATGTTAGACACGCATGATGTCCACTACATATATATCTAACTTTGACATAATAATCTTCCTGAATGTAGTTATTTACAGCTGTTATTTTTTCTCAGTAATGGACTGCTCGACTATTATCAGCAATAGATGTGCAAGATTTCATTCATATTTACTCAACCTGCATTATTTGAATAACCAAGAAAAAAGAATTATGGTGTTAATCTTCACCTTTCCTCCCAAATACAAGACAACAGATCCTACAAATCTGACATAAATTTCTGAGCATTCCTAAGAAATGCGTTCCAGTGAGCTGGCTATCCCCTGATAATAATGCAAGGAATCCCCAGATGTACCTAGATAAATACAGCTCAAGCATAAAGAAGCATTAAAGTATTTTGTAAGATTTTTCATGCAAAAATAGGAATCTACACAGTTTGGTTGGATATCCAGATGCCAAGCACACTTTTTCACTTAGTTTCTGGAATCAGATCTTAAAATTGTTTCCCATTTTTAAACAGTTATAATGTCATTTATTACTAAGATGTGATCAATATTTGGTAAATACTGATACTCGGTTTCCTCTGGGATTTAACTGCTTGTCTTACAATTACTAATAAGATTAACATTCTCCTTTGCCATATAAATGTTCACCACTTATATATACCTTACTCAGATACATATTTCTCCACAAAAACAAAGCAAGAAAGCAAAATATCTTTTTCCATTAGTTGTTCCTCAAAAAGTTTGATTCTCTGGAAGCTTTGTAAAGCTTGTAAAGAGTTTTATGACAGCTCAGACAAAAGAATTTCTGATAAATTTCAGTAAAATATGGAAATTCAACAGGGATGCCTGTTCTCTACTTCTTTTCATTTTAGATACTGAGCCTCCAGTGGAATCCATATGTCAGTCTAACATGAAAAGTTTTCTTTTTTTTTTTTTTTAGCAGACTCACAAAGTAAAGCTATCTTTTTTTTTAATGTGTGCGCGCGCATGTGTGTGCATTACAACGAAATTCAGATTTTAACTAGGCACATTCTGAAAAAAGTATCTCACCTATGCAGTACTTGATGAGGCAAGCAAGCAAGCTTGTCTACTGGAGGAGTAAATTTTTGAAAATAAAATCATACTTCACAACAGTGCTGCCTATTGGATGAGAAATTTATCATAAACCCTTAGTATTATCCAGAAGGGGACAGCCATAGCAACTATTTTTTCAAACTTGGCACAATTGGCAAATATAATGTGATCACTCTTGCCCTGTGTAAAGCTGACAATGCCATTACTCAGTACTGCCACCCACTTGTGTGGCTGCACTTGGTACTTCAGAAGAAATTTCCACTTCTGTGCGAGTACTTCATTATAGGCAACTGGCCTGTTCCTTCTTGCAGAGAGATTATGTTGGAAATGTTAATTTTTATCCCTGATGGGTTATCAAGGAAAGCAAGAACTTCTCCACTGACATAGTTTCTCATGTTAGAGGCAGTATTTCCTGTCAAGCCAATTAATTCTCAAGCAGCCATGGACAATAATGGAGACAGAGAGTGCCAAGACATCCCAGAGATAGCCCTTTCCCTATTGTGTATCATCCACAAATGGAATACAGTGTTATAGGCCTGTAAATAGATATTCCTCTTAAAATATACAAAATTGTTGCTAGCACTTCTTGTGGAAATACATGTGCTACTGTCTACTTTACAAAACATTCTGCTACATATGTCACTCATCTTTCCTTTACTGTGCTTTTCTGGTAATTCCTAGATTTATCCTACCTTACCTAGAATTTATTTTGTTGGTGTTTGCTATGGTCTGGAACTATCTTCCTCACAGCACTGAGGAGATAGTGAACTGACAACAGATGGGCAATGTGCATTTTAACCAGTAAATTGTTGTCAAAAATGTAAGTGTAATGGCTCTGGCAGTATGGAGTTTGAATCAGTAGCCATTTGAAATATCAGGACCCGCTAGACTAAGTCCCAAAATATGGAGATTGAATGGTTGAAAGATCAGATATACATATACTAAGTCTGAGATGTCATTTCTTGGAATATTTGCTTTTCTCCAAGGTAAGGTAATCTCAGAGTTGCTAGATAAAGTTGGAGGTGTGTGGAAGAGTGCAGGGGGGTTGCCCCCCCTGCAAAAAGAAGTTTAATGGAGAAGTGTGATTTTCAAAATTTGCTCTTCTGTGTTTTCAGTCTTTTTTTTTTCGGCTTGTCTGCACTTGAAATTACAAGTGCCAGCATTTCAATAGTGAGCCATTTGAATCCCATCACTGGCACCAGTATATAAAAGGGAATTGGCCCAAAGAATATATTGTAATAAGAAATCCCTGCCACACACAAATGAGCTCTACAGTCTACAGTTATAGAGCTGAGTAATAATTACTGGCTCCCCAGGATTTCACCACCTCAGACTGTCATCCAGTGCATCGCTATCAGAATTATAAATTTACACCTACATACTCACATGTACACACACACACACACACACACTCACACACACAATGTTTTCCAATATGGGGGGATAACAGCTGCACAATGTATTCCAAAATTGGGGGAATGACACTTATACAATGTATTCCAAAATGGGATAACTGATAAATTGACTACCAACACATTTCCTCTTTCCAAGTTTATGATATGGCTACCACTAGTGAGTCAAAACTAAAAAAACAATAATGCACCTGCTTACCTTTAAAATAAACCAACCTTTAAATATTTAAAAATGGTAGCAATTAGCTCTGAGCCGTCATTCTTCAGTGGTTGAGTACAACATAGATGACAGAACATTGGTAAAATGCAATAAACTTTTAAGCTAATAAATAAACAATATGTCACAAATATTTGAAGTAGAATAATAAAAACTTTTTTTTTAAATAACTGTGTTGACACATTTGAATTCCAAATAAATATGCAAATAATAAAGTACTTGTACAAGAAATTGAAAGAAATATTTACACACACAAACAATGTTCAGAAAACATTAGCTATTAACTAAGTAGTCTCTAAATGTTTTAACTGAAGGAATGCGCAGGAGCTTTCAGCAATCTGAACAAATTCTCATGCCCATACAGGCAGTAGATAAAAGTTTGGCTGCTGTCTCAAAGATATGCTCCAGCAGGCAGATTGCAATAACTTTCTCAACTGACTGGATGACTAAAAATAACAGCCTGCCTCTGATTATGAAAGTCCCAAACAGGATTTCTTGTGGCTGCTACTTTGTTTCCAATTTTGGAAGATGATTTCTTTTTTAACATTTACATGTCCAAGGAGATATCCGCGGTGGTAGTGCTGAGGTAGCGTTGTCGCCTCACAGTAAGATGCTGTCCGGTTCGATTCTCAGTTAGAGCGTCTTCTGTGTGGAGACATGCCTGAATGGGTGTACCTTCGATGAAGGTTGCGCGTCAGGCCTGGCAAGCCGTTATGTAAAAATTCACTGCCAATCATTAGTGGACCGGAGTTCCGCTGTGGCGACCCATAACCGGGAAAAGCCGAAAGAAACAAACACAAACAAACATGTCCAAGGAGATATAGTACGATTCAGCAAGCCAGAGTCCAAATAAGGAAATAACCTATAAGCAGACTTTAAAACAACACAAACGTTTGTAAAGCAATGTTTATTTATTTGTATATCTATCTATCTATCGATCTTTCTCTCTGTCTAGTCTTATTTTTTTTACTTACTTGTATGGTTAAACAGGTAATTGGTCTGGTCTAGGGATCCTTTTCAGCCATGATCTTGACCAATGTAGCAATTAACAGTGTTAAACAGTTCCATATGCTAATACCGCATTGTTACATCGACAGAAAAAAACAAATACAGTAATCAAAGCTTACATTCAGGTGAAATTTTATAAACTTTTCTCTTTGGGTATAACTAATATTGAGAAAAAAATAAAGGCAAAGGTAGTTTTCTTTATGTTATATATAAGAAAAAAATTTCAAAGAAAAAATAATCCATCATTCACAGTACACTTGTTGCTGTACATAAGTGAACTAACTTAAAGCAGGCATATTTATTTCCTCTAGTAGATATTTTAAGAGTTTTCTCTTTTTAAGTGTGCAAGTCTTATGAGCTGCTGTGGTACTGAGTTCATGAGGCAGGGGCTACACTGCAGAAAGCTTTTTCTTCTAGAACCTTCAATTAATACTGGTCAATGTAGCATAATTGTGTCATCTGCAGTGAAGCAAATTATATAGTATATCTGCCTATGTTGCAGTAATTGCAATGTAGTAGTTTGAAGGTCAGACAGTTTAGGAGCAGTGCTGCTCTTGATATTATGCAATGCTACTTTGTCAGTTTAGGGTTCTGCAGTGTTGTTTTGTTGAACTAGTAAATGTGATAAATCTACAGACTTATAGAGAAAAATCTTGTAAACTTGGATTAAGACTGGTTAAATATGAAAAGATAAAAAAATCCAACTAGTCAGCCATGGCAGTTGCTGTATAAAATCATGGATTTTATTCAAAAAAGGAAAATAAAAACCATAAAAGCAAGGTTAAAACACAGATAAGCGCTTTCACGCCTTTCTAAACAGGCACTTCATCAGATCTAAAAACTATTACAAACCATCTTTTAAGCACAGTTACCTCACCAAGTCACGTGACCTAAGAATTAGTCTTAAAGGGATAGTCCCATTAAGTCCTTTCCTACCATCTGCATCTAATTCTAGAATCCACTTCATCTCTTTACATTCTGTTTTACTCCTTAGATCACCTTTTCTATTACTAGGTGTAAGCAATTCCAAAACTAAAAATTTAAAAATATGACTGGTGTCATTGTCTAGAACATGTTTATACAGTGTATTGCAAACATCATTCTTCCTGATGTCATTTAAATGTTCTCTAATTCTGTCTTTCAAGCATTTGTTCGTCTTACCTATATGGTACGATTCACATTTCACATAGAATAACTATACTAGATTTTGACTTCTACAATTTGCATAAAAATCAGACATAACTCTTCTTACTCACTAGATGTACAAAAGTACAAAAGAATCACTGCTATGAATATATTTGCACATGTTGCAGGCTCTACATGGAAATGTACCACATTTATCAGAGACAGAGACCTTCTTATTAGCAGATTTATAACACACCAGCTGTTTTAATGATCTATTGCTCTTATAGCAAAACTTGGGTGCATTACCAAGTACTGACCTATCATCATATACAAGTAGTTGCCAGTTTTTCTTAATAATATTGCAGATAGTTTGAACATCCATAGAATAAGTCATGCACATTCTTAAGTCATAGCCTCTTGCATCAGAGATCTTTCTTTCACTGTTCACTACTCTCTCAGAGAAGTAAGGTTATAGGTTCATAGGTAGGTACTAGGCTATCGGCCCTAGCCAAAAAATGTACCCTGGCTTTCGCCACCCAAGAAAATTATTTTCCTGTGCCCCTGTCAAGCAGAGCCACAGAAGTGATCCCTGGGGTGAATTTCCCATTTCCCATCCAATCATCAAGAGGTTTCTTGAAGAGTGCTAATGAGGACCTCTGTTTGACATAGATAGGTAGTCTGTTCAAGAGTATGGGAAGTCTCTGGGACAGGAATCTATCCCTCCAGTATGTTCTGTTTATTGTGGTGACAAGGTTTATGTCCCTAGAGCGTGTAGCTCGGAGGGATTGGGATTTCTTTAAGTGGAGCATGTCCAACAGCTCTGGGTTTGACATAGCTTTGTATGTTAGGCAGAGATCGCCCCTGGGTAGGCGATATGCGATGGAGTAAAGCTGTAGTTTTTTGAGATGGTCTGCATAGGGCATCTGTTTGAGGCCAGTAATCCTCTTTGTGAGGTATTTCTGTGGTCTTTCCAGTTGTTGTAGATGTCTTGTGAGGTACATACCAAAAGGGGCGTTGTACTCCATAATGGGTCTAATGAGTGATGAGTAGAGGGGAACAATGGCTTCTTTTTTTCTGGATGAGAATCCTTTTGTGATGAGATGAGCCACATAGAAGGATTTCCTGACCACTGTGGCAATGTGATTATCAAAGGAGAGACTACTGTCCACCTGTGTCCCAAGGTCTCTTATCACACTTTTGGCATTAAGCAGACTACCAGCTATGTGGTAGTTCATGGGTACAGAGTTTTTACCAAAGGGGATGGCAATACACTTTTTGGCATTGAGCTTCAGGCCATGGCTTTGACACCAGGTATCTGTCTCAGTGAGGCCCTTTTGTAGTTTGTCCACATCGTTAAGAGTTTCGATTATGGCTCCTAGTTTGCAGTCATCTGCAAACTTTGTTAGCCAAAGACTTTCTGTGCTGGCCTGCACTTCAGAGAAGTAGACACCAAACAGGAGAGGACCCAGGACTGAACCCTGTGGTAATCTACTTGTCACTGGTCTGATGTCGGATTTGGAATCCGCTTTCACAGTGTGGGTTCTGTCCGTGAGCCAGTTGGCAACCCATCTTGTGACATAGGGATTTATACCTGGTTTAGTGAGGTTATCTGTATTTCCAGAGTGGGGGATGGTGTCGAAAGCCTTGGCGAGATCTAGATAAGCTGTGTGAACCATTTTACCCTCATCTATGGCTTTGGTTACTGCTTCAAAGAAGTCAATCAGGTTTAGGAGACATGATCTGCCTTTTACAAATCCAAACTGGGTAGGGTCCAGAGTTTGGAGATTACCAATGTCTTTGTTTACAAGTTCCACGATGATATGTTCCATGGCCTTGCAGACCAGGCTCATCAGGCTAATGGGGCGGTAGTTCCCGGGGTCCGTTGTGGCTCCCCCTTTGTGGAGTGGGATAACCATCGTGGTGCGCCATTCAGTGTGTACAAAGCCTGAGTTGAGGCTATGATTGAACATGGTACTTAGGTAGGGTTCCAGTTAATTCTGTAGTTCGTGTAGAATGCAGCCTGGGATATTCTCAGGTCCCATGGATGCTGTGTTCTTGGCTTTGGAGAGTATGTTTTTTACCTGTGCAGCCGTGATTATAGGAACTTTGCATTCTTCCAGTATAGAGATGGGCCCTCTAGGGGGTGAGAGGGGGGTAAAGTTAGCACTGAACCTATCTGCTAGGATGTTGGCAATATCAGTTGGTTCTGTATATTTAGTACCATTGTGCTGCAACTCAGAGCAGATCTGAGTGTTCCCATTTAGATTCTTGACATAGCTATAGAATGCTTTGTGATTGTCTTTAGAGTCAGTGGCAATATTGTTTTCATAACTAGCTTTGGAGGATTTTATGAGGGATCTCAGCTTCTTACTGAGATTGACCAGGGAGTTCCTCCAGTCATGGGATTTTACTCTTTTTTGCAACAGTTTCTTTCTTCTGTTGTAGAGTTTGTTTATGGCAGAGGACCACCAGATTGACTTCCTTTTTTTGGAGGATAACATCTTGGTTCTATTAGAGATAGCATGATGCATGCACTCGTGTAAGTGCTTATAAAGTGCATTTGTGTAGGATTCGGCAGTCATACCTCTATTGTCCGTCTGCATGGGTGTCATGACGTTTGCCACTTCTGTCTTAAGAAGTGTGAAGTTGGCTTTGGAGAAGTTTTTTACGATGGTTTCCCTAATTGGGGGTGGGGGTGGGATGTGGATGTCTAGGCTGATTAGCTTGTGGATGGATTTGACAAACGAGGAATTGACCTCTGGTATGGAACACAGGTTTCCCATGTTGGTAATGACCAGGTCTAGGATATTGCTGCCCCTGGTGGGGGTGTGAATAAGTTGATCAAAGGCGTTGGAATTTATGAATTCTAGAAAACATTGAGCAAAAGAGTTGGTACATGAGTAGCTTTCCCAGTTAATGGTGGGGTAGTTGAAATCACCCATTATTAGGGTGTTGGGTTGTACCCTAATACTTTCCAGTGTAACAAGAAATGAGGAGTGTGAATCCTGGGGCATGGTGGGGGGTCTGTAGCAAGCTACAATTTGGATTGCGGTCTTGCCCAGAGTTAGTTGCACTTGGATAATCTCGGATGCATTATGCTGTGCAACTAGCCTGGAGGTGTGGATATCCTTAATGAATATGGACATGCCGTCACCTTTAGTGCTTCGTTCTGGGTTAGGTGGCCAAAAGGTGTGGTATGAATTGTAGCCTGGTAATGCAGGGGTGCTCTCTGGAGCTTTGAACCAGGTCTCTGTCACTGCACAGATGTCAGTGTTCTCCATTTTAAGGAGTGCCTCGAGTGAGTGCATTTTGAGGTTTAGACTTCTAGCATTGAGTAGCATTACCCTCAGATTTTGCTTGCTTGTACCTGTTACGGTGGTGAATTTGTCATTTGAATCTTGCCTAAAAAAGGCACTATAGGGGTGGCAAGAGCCTTAGCCAGTATCCAGAATCCTAAGGGCGACAGGTGCAGGCCATCTCTGGCAAAGCATCATGGTCTGTCGATCATGTCGTCCCAGGCAGACAAATACTGGATCCCCTTAGAATGACACCAGAAGCTTAGCCAATTGTTGAAGTCAGTCATTTTGTCCTTGTACTGTGGTATAATTCTGGGTGATGGCAGGATGCTACTCAGGGTTAGGGTCATACCTGCCTGGGATACAAGATTGGAGAGCTTCTCCATATCTCTTTTCATGTAGTCCAGGGAGGTATGTCTCAGGTCATTCACACCAACATGGACAATGACAGTGTCATATTTGTACTTATTGTGGAGTGACCTGAGTGCATGCATTATGTGGCGGATCCTGGCACCCAACAGGCAGCTGACAGTAACTTTCTCCTTGTTTAGTCTAGTGAGTGGAACATCAGTGTGCCTGACTATAGGGTCACCTATGACTAGAGTGTTGGGTATGTTGTTATGCCTTATGGGCTGTGGTTGAGTGGCACACTGAGTTTGTGGGCTATGTGTCATTTGGGTTGTGTTGGGGGGTGGAGTTTGCTTGTGTTTATGCTTTGGATGTCCCTGATGCTTGGGCAGGTTTTTATTGAGAGCCTCTGTGAATGTGGGTGCGTGTTTTGTGTTTCTATGTGTGTGTTTTGGTGGTGTAGGTTTTGAGGGACTATGTGATGAGTGTAGTGTGGTGCAAATGTTTACCTTCTCCTTTTGACTGTCTAGTCCAGTCTTGGGTGAAGAGAACTTTGCTTCCAGTTTGGCTATACAAGTGCATCTCTCACAGGTTGTAGTGTTGGGTGTTAGGAGGAGAGGGTTGTCTGTGTACATGAGGCAATTGCTGCATTGCCCCAAAATGCCCAGATTCATCAGGAAGACAGGAAAAATCACTGTGAGCTGACCCTTAGACATGCCTGGATAAGTGCTTATTTATTAAGTACAAAAAAACTGCTTTCCACTAGACAAGTGAGGAAAGTTGAGTGCTGTAGTAATTTGCAGCTTTTGTAGTGCTTACAATGAGTTCTGAACAAGTGCTGAGTTCAAAGAAACAGTTTTGAGTGCTGAAACTAGAAAACTGGCTAGTTATAAGAAACAAAACTAAGCTAGAAGGCTTCCCTCCAACACAGAAGGGCTTGGGGGCTCAGAAGTCTACAAACAGTCTAGACCACTTAACAGGAAAGGCAGGAAACAAGCTTAAAAACATTTTTTGTTCTCTTTCCCAGATGCTCTCTTTGTACACAGTAGGAGTGCCTGAAATCAGAATATGATCTCACTGCACTCAGTTGAGTGAGCAAATGAGATGGGCCCAGAAGGAGTATCCAAACACAAATTTACAAGAGGGGCAGGCAGTTTCAAAGCCACTAAGATTAACACCAAAACAGAAACAGGGAAGGTGGGTGGAAAAACTAACTGAAGAACAGAGTCAAAACTTCCAGTTCAGTTAATATTCATGCAACACAATTAAATCAATTTAAATACTGTATTTGAAAAAAAGTGCAGATAAAGGTACTTAAATTCTCTTATACGTCCAGTTGAATACAGCTAGATCTTAGCCGGCCAAAGCTGAGGTTTTTAAGCAGAAAATATTTCAAACTGTACCACTTAAATAGGCAATGACAGGAAATCAAAGAATATGGCTACCCCCACACCTGCAATTACTAACAGATAATAAAATTCAAGCAAGCACTAACTGAAGAACAGAGTCAAAATTTCCAGTTCAGTTAATATTCATGCAACACAGTTAAATCAATTTAAATACTGTATTATTTGAAAAAAGTGCAGATAAAGATACTTAAATTCTCTTATACGTCCAGTTGAATACAGCTAGATCTTAGCCGGCCAAAGCTGACATCTCTCCTGTGTTGGAGGACCTCATCACAGGCAGCCTCAACCTTCACATCATAGTAGCCTCTACATTTAAAAGTCACTTTTAAGGTTCTTAAATAATTCATACATAATGCTATCATCAGCACTCAAATATCTGTAGAACTATCCTTTTAGCATATTAGTGTGTACATGTTTTGGATGCATGCTGTTATAATGTAAAACTTTCCACTCTTTCTTGTATAATTTATTAGTTATTCCATTCTCAGTAATCATTACATGCACATCCAGGAAATCAATAGATGTAAAAGAAGAGGACAGAGTAAATCACAGAAAACTAGTTGTCAAATGTAAGTACTCAACAAATGTATTCCAAGTTTCCATTGCGCCTGACCAAATAAAAAAAACACATCATCCACAAAATGTACATAAAAACGGATAAACTTAAGAAAGAAATTACCTTGATTAAATATGTAGAGGGACTCCCAGTACGCCAACACCATATTTGCATAGCTGTTGGTGCACATGGTTCCCATCGCAACCCCAGCCTGCTGATGATATAGCTTATTATTAAATATAAACAGATTATTGCTCATTGGATTACATAATCACTTTGGACATATACTTCAAGTTGCAGTTAATCCACTTCTTTCAACTGACTGCAATGAGGTTGACTGTGACAATGTTACAGACGCACCAGGATATCACTATGCTGATTTCATGTCACTTTTTAGGGACATGAAAAATAATCTCTACAGATACAAATGGATGCAGTGGCAAAGACTTCACTTGGAGGTATGCCTCTTTCACAAAGTGATTCCCAGATGCTTAAGAGTACTAAGAATGCTACTTATGGAAACACTTATCCAGAACTCTTGAGTAAATGGCAATCAGTCAACCTAGAATGCAGCTTTAAATATATGATGATAGCATTATGTACGAATCATTTAAGAACCTTAAAAGTGACTTTAAATTTAGAGGGTACCATGATGTGGAGGTTGAGGCTGCCTGTGATGAGGTCCCCCAACACAGACAGGATGTTACTAAACCTTACTTCTCTGAGAGAATAGTGAAAAATGAAAGAAAGATCTCTGATGCAAGATGCTCTGACTTAAGAATGTGCATGACTTATTCTACGGATGTTCAATCTATCTGCAATATTATTAGGAAAAACTGTCAACTACTTGTATCAGATCATAGGTATAGGTCCGTACTTGGTAATGCACCCAAGTTTTGCTATAAGAGCAATAGATCATTAAAATAGCTGCTGTGTTATAAATCCATTAATAAGGTCTCTGTCTCTGATAAATGTGGTAGATTTCCAGGTACATACTGCAACATTTGTAAATATATTATGTCATTTCCTTTCCTTTTACATTTGTCTATTAAATCACAATTATTCACGTTTATCACTAGTCTAAATCTGAGGAAATAAACTTTCCCTTTATTTACAGTTAATATAAGCATATAATATTAGAATTCTATATACTTCTTCTTTCCATTTTAAATCTATAATGGTTAATCTTCCCGTTTTTGTGAAAGTTGCATCTAATACCATTACTGTATTGCTACAGAATACGGCTATTCCAGAACATCCCTCATTTCCCAAATTCCAGATTATCTTTCTTCCTCATAGTTTCTCTGTTTGCAATCTTTCATTTGTTAAAAATCTTGTGTATTCTAATACAATTGCACCTACATCACATGTATTACACCACTCCAGAATTCCTATTCTTACTGTAGTCTTAGCATTAATCACATTTATAGCAAGGACTCTAAAATTTTCATTTTCCCTTAGATTCATGGTTTCATAAGCTCAACATTAATTACTAGGCTAGCTTTCTTAATAAGCCATTCTAAGCCTAATTAAATTCCTTCCCAAAGGTTAGAATCAAACACTGCACCTTATGTCTGTAAGTTAGAGACCTTAACCATTATACCAAGCCCCAATATTTAGCCATATACATTTTTTTCATAAATGTCCTTTCTTTTTTCTTTTGTACTTATCCCTCAAAATTTTCTTTTTCTGTTTTTTTTTTGCCCCATTACCAACAGAATTTTTTTCCTTTTACTACCTCCTCATTTATGCCTTCTTCATCACTTATTTCAGAACCTTGTTCTATGTCCTCTTTATTATTTTTTCTCATCTAATTTTCTTCTATTTCTACTACTTCTAAAATGTATTTTCTTTGTTCATTTTCTTCTCTTTCTTTTTTTTCCTTACAGTTATTTTCATCTTTGCCATAAATGTCCAATTTTGTTACATTTATAACATTTCATTTCACTTTTTTTTTGGATCATGTCCCATTTCTCCCACAAATATAGCATTTTATTTTGTCACA
>NC_056732.1:724522433-724619933 GCF_019279795.1 Protopterus annectens
TTATTAATGTTCTGCAGGAGCAGACTTGTACAACTGGAATGATTTGTCAGTATTGATAAGGGGAATTCAATACATCTTCCTCAAAAATGACCACTTTTTGGAGCGGCTAAGAAGGACAGTGTTAAACCTGTAGATTAAATTAGGGACAATCATGGCCATTGAAAGGTTTGCATGACACATAAGCCACAATCCACACCTTCAAGAATATAACCAATGCCATCACATAAGGATGTATCACACATGTATCTGCTAGAACACCTTGAAGGGAAGTCTGCACTGTCACATTCTAATGGATAACAATACTTAAAACAACTACACACAGCTGTATATTGCATACATCTGCCACATGCAATAGCAATGGATATTGCCTGCAGCATCTGCAATTGGTGTGTGAATTAAGAAGTGATCTATTATAATGAATGATGCAGCACTATGTGAGGCTGTTGGCAGTGCATCATTTATGCCCATGCGCACAGAAACTACAGCACTGCAAAGTCTAGTGTCAATCAGCGAGGAAGCTGTCATTGTGATATTGTTCACATAGCAGACAATAGATGGACCACACTTTCTATTAGTACATGTCAAACCCTAGACGTGCCACATGATCACTGTCCCCCTGACATTGCCATGGAAAATTTTGTACTACCATGAAATCCTGACATGCATGCATATGTGTTTATGCAAACTATCAAGTGGTAAAACTGACTTGATGTACTGGTATGTCCATGACACTTTACAGTCACACTATATAGGTACATAGGAGAGTACTAGGCTAAAGTCCCAAGATTCCATAAAAGTCTAGCTATATTTAACATGAGCTTCACAATGTTCAACAGCTATGTGGACAACGTTCACACAGGTATGAGCCAATGCTATGCTATCTAATACCACCTGCCTCTATCCATGAGGAACATGGGCACAACAACAGAAGTACAATCATGATTAACCATCCATTAATCTAAGCTGCACTTGAAGAGGGTCAGGAAAGGCCTTTGCTTTACATAAATGGCAAGCATGTTCCAGAGAAGGGATAGTGTCTGAGAGATGTATCTATGTCTCCAACATTATTTATAATGTCAGAGGCTAGGCTACTTCCTTGAACTAGTGACCCTTGTGCAGTTTGCATTAAGAATGTGTAACAATTCCATCAGGGGCAGATTGGAGACTGCCCTGTAGGCCAGACACAGATCAACGCTTAGTGGTCTGTAGGGGATATAATGCAATGATTGGGCTTTCCATCTTTCTGCATATGACTTGTTTACACCATGTATCTTCATTCTGTGAAAACTCTGGGTTGCTCCAGCTGTTGCAGATGTGTGCTGAGGTACATGCACAAGGGTGCATTGTACTCAGTGACTGGTGTGATGAGGGCTGAGTACAATGGAATTATAATGTCCTTTGATGTGGATGGCCTGCCCATACTTATTAGTTATGCCACCTACAAGGGATATTTCATCTCTGTGGACACATGGTGGTCAAAGTTCCGATTACTATCTACCCGAGTACCCAGATCATGCATCACTGAGTCTCCTCATAGGGATGTGCTGTCTATATTGTAATTAGCTTAGGTATTTGCTTTCCAAAAGGGAATAATTATGCTTTTGTGTTCATTTAGTGTGCCCCCATGGCTCTGGCACCAATAATCTGTGTGTGTTAATAGTTTCTGCAGTATAGCAATAGCATTCGTGGATTCAGAGATTAACCACAATTTGCAGTCATCCACAAAATTGGTCAGACAAAGGCTGTCTAAGTTTGTCTTGACTACTGAGAATTAAATACCGAATGGGAATGGACGTAGTGTGGAACCCTGTGGTATGGCCCTGGTCACTAGCCTCTTGCTGAAGGTGAATCCACCAACTTCAACAGTATGTGTCCTGTCAGTGATCCATTTTGTTACCTACTTAGTGACATAGATTTTTATGCCCAGTTGAGACAGCTTCGCTGTAATACCTGAGTGGGGATTTGTTTCAAATGCCTTGGCCAGGTTTTGGTAGGCAGACTGCACAGTCTTTCCCTTATCCATGCCCTTGGTGACCTTCTTGAAGAAGTCAAACAGATTTAACAGACACGATGTAGCCTTAAAAAATCAAAAATGGATTGGGTACACAGTCGAGAGATTACCCGTGTTCTTTTTGATAAGGCCCATGATGATTCCTTTGATTGCCTTACAGATGAGGCTAGTCAGGCTTATGGGTCTATAATTCCCTGGGTCAGGTGATGGTGCCTCCTTGTTCATATGGATGACTGTTGTCATATACCCTTCTGCCAGAACATAGCCTGTATGCAGGCTGTGGTTAAGTAGGGATCCAACCGTGTCTGTTAGTTCAGGTTTTAAGTTATTGAAAAGGCAACCTGGGATGTTATCGGAACATTGATGCTGTGTTTTAGCCTTAGAGAGAGCACAGATGAGCTGCTCTCTTGAGACAATAAGCTCAGTAATGTTTGCATGCATACTTTGGGTGATGGCCAGTTTGGACAGGGAGGTGAAGTTTGATTCAAATCTGTCAGTTAGGAGATTGGCTATCTCTTATTTATTTTTTATTTATTTATTTATTTATTTTACATTTGTTTACCGGGAAATTCCGACTGGACTAAGTCCATTTTCAGCAGAGGCCCAGGGAGAAAAACTCTGGCATCTAGTTGTACAAAATCATTACAGCAAGTATAATACACAAATAAGATGTAGTAAACAGGTTACAACATATATGGTGAACATAGTAATATAACAAGAAATAACTAAAAACACTCCAAATAAATGATGATGTAGAAAATAAGTAAAATGACAATATTATGTATACACTGGCAAGAGAAGAAAATATATTAAGTAAATGCTACAGTTAAAAGTTCAGCTTTTTAAATGAACAAGCATGCAGGTGATCAGAGATCAAGCAGGTGATGAGAGCAGTTTGGGGAGTTAATAGCAGTATGGGTAAGTTATGTGATACAGGGAGATAACCAGGTACTAAGATGTGATTTGAGGAAGTTTTTGAATATAGAGACACGGAATGGAGAAGAGAGTTCCAATTTCTGGAAATGGTGTGGGAGTAGAGTGCTTTCCCTGCGTTATTATTGGCCTTGGTAATGGAGAGGACAGATTTTTCACTAGATCTAAGGTACCGGTTTGCAGTGTAAAGAGTAAGTAGACTGGATATGTTTTTTTTTTTTTCAGGATATTTGAGAATATTGTAGGCTGTACCTAGTTGGTGATAGTTAAATAGCTGTGGTAACTCAAGCCATTTTAGTTCTTTTAGTGCAGTACAGTGATGGGTTTTATAGGTCGAGTTAGTAGCAAACTTGGCTATTTTATTGTAGCATGATTCTAGTTTGTCTAGGTCACACTTTCTGATTTGGTTGAAGATTGGTGCTGCATGTAATAGAGTTGAGAGGAGGTGGCTTTGTGCAAGAGTGACTCTAGCTTTTGTGAGAGAAAGGACTTATGCCTGTATAGGGAGCCTAGCTTTTCGTGTACTAGTTTTATGGTATGTGAGATGTGGACATCAAAGTGAAGATTATTGTCAATTTCAATGCTCGGATGTTTGGTGTGGTTAGAGGGGGAGATGGTGGTGCCATCCTTAGATGTTATGGTAAAAGAGAATTTTTTTTGATCAATTACGGGAAAATAGTAGCAATTTTGTCTTTTGGGGATTTAGAATTAGTTGGATACATGAGATCCATTCTTCTACAGAGTTGAAGGTATCCTGAGTGAGTGTTTGTAGGGTGGTGGGAGATGAGGCAGAGCAGATCAAGGTTGAATCATCTGCATATTGAATGAGTGTGGCATGCTGTGCAGAGTTATTGAGGTTATTTGTGAATATAGAAAATAGTAGTGGGCCCAGTATAGAGCCCTGTGGGACTACTATGGTGGTTGGAAGTTGTGGAGACAGATATCCTTTCCACTGGACAGATTGTTGCCTGTCAGATATGTAGGTGAAGGATAGTGATGCTAGTGAGTCTAGTAGGATGGAGTGGGAGACCATGTCAAATGCCTTTGAGAGGTCTAGGAAAATGGCGGATACATATTTGTTATCATTCCTGTGAAGGCTGATATGATTAGTGAAGGACAGAAGGGCAGTGGTAGTGCTGTGATTCAGATGGAAACCATGTTGTGTGGTAGATAGGAGATTTTGTGTGTTAAGAAATGTCATCACCTGCAAGTGGATACATTTCTCAAGAATTTTAGATAGGGGGCACAGGATGGCAATAGGTCGGTAGTTGGAGAAGTCGTAGGAGTTGCCTCCTTTATGGAGAGGAATTATGTGAGATACTTTCCAGAGTTTGGGTATGTAGGATTCTTGTATGGAGCAGTTGATTAGGATGGAGGCAGGATATGGAGTAACAAGTCATTTTTAGGTATGCAGCATATATGTTATCAGCTGCCAGTGTGGTTGGTTTGAGTTTTAGGAGTTTTTTGATAGTTGAGGTGGGCACAGGTGATAGGCTGAAAGATGGGGTACTGTGGGATAGGGTGGGTTGAGACTGAGGTAGGCTATTTTTGGTTATTTGACTGGACAGGGCTAAGATGGACTTAGTAAAATGGATATTAAATTGTCTAGGGTATTGTCTGTAGAGTTGGGTGCTGGAGTAGTGGTTTTGCCTGGCTTTAGTAGGGAGTTAATGGCATGCCAGAATTTTTGTGGATTCTTCGAATATTTGCTTTGGGCACTAAGAAAATAATTTTGTTTGTTTATTTTGGATTCAGCCCTGGCCTTGTTTCTAAGCTGTCAATGGTATTGCCTGGACCTAGGGCTATTGTCAGTTTTCCAGATTTTCCAGGCTTTATCTCTGGCTTTTAGCAAGGCTTTAGTGTCCTTGCTTAGCCTAGTAGTTGGCCTTAACTCTGATCTTTCTGCTGGGAGCAAGACGGTTAAGAATGTTAGAGAAGGTAGTATTGAAGTATTCTGCTGCTAATACAATACTTATGGTTGAGTATGGGTGGTGCCATCCACAAAGAGCATTGCTCTTAGTTGAGTGTTCCCCTTAACATTTCATACTTATTTAAAAAATGATTTGTGACCTCCAAATACAACCTTGGGTATGCATCACATGCCATACAGTGGAACTGTTACTCTACCTACGTCACATAATTACATCAATTGTACATTATGTGCCTATAAGGTTTTCATTGTAAAGTTGTGTGTGTGAGGGCCCTGATACCATATATGGACACATTACAAATGAGGTGAATGTGGTTCATGCACAACAGTTACTGACACAAATGCTGTCACACAATGCTACTGGAGGCCACCTCAACTTGTGAATAGCAACACAATTGTGCATACAATGAATTCACCAAGGTTGTAAATGAATTTCAATTAGTTATATGTTTGTGTATATAACAGCATTATAACATGTGGATGAAACAAGACATATGTGCCCATGTAATCAGTATGACATTATACTGATGTGTGTCACAGAGCATTTAATGATGGTAGGCATACACGTATACACCTGTGCCATTCTGCAAGTGTCACTGTGATGGTTGAATGAGACCTGCAGAGAATGTTTATATACTCCACTAGAAAAACACATGCCTTAGTAAGGCAACAATATACATAGCATCATCATGTGTCAACAGTTCTCAGGAGGCATATTACTACAGCTGTTATGGAAGCAACATTTAATGAAATGGCAGCAGTGCCCATCAATACATTACCTCAAATCACAAACTGGAATACTCTGTTGTAGGGCTACTGTGCATCCACACCTCAACATAGCACATGTGGATGACAGCAACATCTACAAGTGCAATGTTCATAGAGTTATAGGACTTTATTGGGCTAACTGTCGCCTCAACAGAGATGCATGATAACATTGCAATCATATTCTATAGCCAGTTGAACCAAATCAAGTGTGTCAAGATGACGTATGCAAGGTGGATAGATATGTTTGGGACAAAAATTGTATTTTTGTGGGACAGATGCCAGTTTTTTTTCTTTAATTTCAAAAATAGAGGAATGTTGGTGAAGGGCTACTGGAATGTCAGGGTTAGGAAGGTAGGGTAGGTGAGGAAGCAGGTGAAGACAAACAGGTCAAACAAGACAGACACAGGATTGATGAGGGACACAAAAGGTTGGGGGACACCATGATTGGGGATAGGAAGAGAACATTGGAGGTACATTCCATCAAGCATGGGGGACAGTAAAAACCTATTCCTCACCCTCAGAACTGTCATCTCTGTCCTCTTCTTGTCGGATTGCTTTTCATTTGTTTTTTTTTTTCCTACATTCCCACAAGCCACTCCTCCAGATGGCTGAGGCATGCAACAATGTTACTTTCTAAGACCTCACGCACCATGCCTAGCAGCTCCTGCTGTGTGACGTTATCCCCACCTCCACCAATAGTCCCAGAGGATATCAATGTACCAGCTGAAGGGGCAATGCTACCTGATGTTGAGTGGAGAGGTAGTTCAGGGGCTACAGATGCAGTACTGCCAGATTGTGTCCCAGATGTGCTGGCTGTTGAGGCAGCAGTCAGTGGAGGGGTTCAGGATGAGCTGCAGTGGTTGACCTACCTCCCTGTGCTGGAAATCATTTTGTTTGTTGACAGAAAATAATGACATCAGAACAATTTGATCACCCATATAAAAATAAAAGAGAGATAAGGGGTGGTGTAAGAGAAAGAAAACAGATAATTAGAATCATAAGTCATACACAATAATTTAGTACAATAAAAATATATATTTACTTTTATGTTAGCTATAGTTTTTCAAAATCAAAAATAAGATTGAGAATTGTACAAAATAATCCTTGCAATATGCATGGTTTTAAAGATAACAAAAATTAACATGGCATTTACGCCAGTTTTGATAAAATATTAGATCATTTTGCATCAGAATGTGTTTGTTACTTGTGTTATTTGAACCTACCAAATATGAATACACTACCACACTTGCCTACTGCAATTACCTTGAGTTATAGAACAAAGAGTGCATGCTTGCTTTTACAGTTAAGATCTGCATGCTTAAGCTGATAGAAAAGTATGGAAGAGCAGTATTTTTAATAAACTCATGTTCGTTTGTGCTGCATACATACCCCTTGCCTTTGAGTCTTTGCAAGTGTTCAGCATGCAACTAACTGCCTGCTGAAGTCCCCTGAGCAGCTGAAAAGTAAAGGAGAGTAAAAGAGACAAACATTATGCATAAGAGGCTGGGCTATCTGCAGCTTTCTATATCAGTTAAAGTTGTTTTGTCTGTATACTTACACAACTGTGAGATGCCAGCAGTCCTAAACTCATCCAGCCACTGGCTGAGTTGTGCCTGCTTGTGGCATTCCAGTGTGTGGAATGCCAGTCGCATGGCAGAAAGCTTTGGCCAGACTGTTCCAAGCCTCAGCCTTATACTAAGACTTGGTATAGTCCCCATGCAGATATCTATGGCTGTAGTGCTTTATGAGGAGTGCAATTAATATTCTTGACTCCTCCACACCTCATTTGTGAGCACTGAATTGTGCACCTTCCTAGCTCCTGCATGTCTGCACAGGTCATCCAACAACAGTTAAAGCATTTTCCTGTCAGTTCGTGATATCGCATTTTATGGCCAGTGCACAAACCCACACAACCATGCCAACTGCATTTCCACAATGTTAAGCAGAAAACAACACTGGCAAACAGACAGGAAGACAATTTATGAAATAGGAAGGATAATGTGACAGTTGTCCTTAATTTACAGCATGTGTGCTGCTAGACTAGACAACAGTTTGTCCAATGGTCAACACTGATATGTTAAATGGCTTGACTTTTAAGACCTGATTTTGGAGAGGATCAATTTTATGACTTAACACATATTTTGTGGGGCCTTAAACACTGATAAAAGTAATTTGTACAATGTGGGATTCAAACCTATGCAAAATAGAGAATAAAAAGAGACTTCCACATAGGTGTTTTTTTCCTCATTGCCACAAAAGACGTGTTTGTCAAACATGGTCATTAATAATATATGCACATTAAAGAGTGAGTGGTGCTACACTTCAGTTAACCATGTATTCTGTGACCTGACAACGTCCTGGTTTATGAATTCGCAGGTGTGATGCAGGAGTAATGTGTGACAATATACTGGGATACATATATACTTGTATTACTTTCAGAGTAGATTTCCAAGTTCTGGGTCAGACCACACAATACATTTTGTTTTACAGCTATACTTTTGTTATACGAGTTGTCTAGATTACTGTCAGTAAAGTATGAAGTCCATCACAGGGTCAGAAAAAATTGTTAATTACAGAACCATAATTGTATTGATACCTACAGTAACACATACAATATATGATATCATATGTAGGCTCAGTCCACATGCTAGATAGTTATTTTTATATAAATTACAGTGGAGCAGCATTAATAAAAATTGGACTGTACTGGATCAGAACCCTGGTTCACCTTTGTTGTGGTTATGAACTTACACCTGGTGCCACAGGAAAAACTGGGTAGCAGGTGAATTTTTTTCAATCATCACTGTCCAGAGTGCTGACGGCCTTAAAACAATGCTTAGCATGTTTGTGCAAAAGAAGGCAAGTCAAGTAACACTGTATCTTTCTTGAAAAAAGCAAGGTTTCTTTTTTGTCTGCAGCAGTAATCCATGTTTGCGCACAGGTGAGCAACACACAAATGAGACAGGCAAAGGTGAAAATACATTTTTTGTAAAAAAATGGTTAGCATCGTCTATCACAAAAGAAATAATGTGGGACTTGAATCATGGTCTACCCGTCTAATGTGCTGTGTGCCTCAACTTCTTTAAAAGGTCTGCTACACACATAGTTGATTCACAGGTATAATTTATGCTGTCCATATCATCCAAGCTGCTGACCACCACAAAATTGCTCTAAGCGGGATTGCGCTTATTAAGGCAACTGACATTAAATTTTAAATATTTACACGTTTCACTGTGTGTGCACTAAGACGTGCTGCACAACTATGAATATTAAAAAAATTAACATGTTAAAGAATTTTACACAACTCTGGATATGAACTATCATACTCATGAAACTACAAAACACAGTGGGAGTGTGTTATCTCTCCTTGCCACAAACACAACTTTGCACCAGGAAAGCAAATCAAGTGCATGCAAATGCAAATCGGACATGCACTTCTACATTCTCAGTTGGCTGCATGTGTGGATTACATATTTAGTGCAATGAGTGAACACACCATCATTTATGAATAGCTTTGCACAAATGCAGCTCTGTCTTCTCTTTTTATTGTGTTCATTCATCCCTTATCTCTGCTGTAATCTCAGACATGCATTCTATAGTGCATTTTATATCATTCTCCTTTAACCGTATGATAAAAAGTACTTGACAGTGAAAAACATTTATTAGCACAGGCAGGGGAGTTGGTCTAATATTGAACAAAAGAGATACAAGTGTGCTGTTTACTTCCATTTAAAAGCTTGATAAAGTTACTTCTATACATTGTAAGTGTATATCCTCAGTGACACACCCACTGCAGAGAAGGTGGTCTGAATTGCTGTTGTGTCTCACAGTTGCAATACATTAGAAACTAACAGGGTTGGAAAGCCTACACTAGGTTTACATCACTCCTCGTTTGCAGCTGCACCATGCTCAGAAGCCTGAATCTACACTATAAAAAAGTAACCATGTATCTAGGGAAGTTAAAGGGGAAGAGACTTGTGTATTTGGACAAAACAGAAGATTGCTATTCTTTTGAATGTGGTTTATCTACAGAGAAGGCTTTTAATTTTGCTAGGTTATGTTTATATTATTCAAGTGCATTCTAGACTATGTAACATGTTACAAAATAATCTATATATCCAGGAGAAAATAGAACTTTTATCTGTATGCACTTCTTATACATACTTCACTGTTGGCAAAGGTATTTTTGGCAGGCATTTACATTTCTCAGATAGGTTATTAATTTTCATCACAAGTATTATTGTTAAAATTGTACACTCTTCTATGTTATTGGAGAGAAATGTAATGTATGTGCCACTGTCACAGGTGTTATCCTTCTGAGATAGCCCAAGGCCACCTCCAGGGAAGTGGCAAGCACAGTGAGAGGTGACTGACAATCATAAATTTATTTTATGTTGCAAATGTGTACACATTTTCATAACTGTGTGGAAAGCATATATAGCAATTTAGTTCTGTGGTATTCCTTGGTACAAGCCTTCATTTGTTTGTTATTTTGGGGGTGGGGGAGCCACCTTCCATTTGCATGTTGCAAGAACAAAAATGTGTTTCAAGTGCTTTTCTCTTGAAAATGCGTAGACATCCTGATATTTCAGTGGGAAACATAATACATTACTTAAGTGGCATTCCTTGATTTGGACAATTGGTTTGAGTGTGAGGGTAAGGTGGGACAAGCACATAACCTTCAGTTTTAATAACTGAAAAGTGTGTTTCCAGTGCTTAATGTTTTTAAATGTGTACGTAACCCAGACTTTGGTTAGGTAATATTTATCTGTTGTATCCTTCTGTGTTTTATGTCACTTAGGATTACGTCACCCAAGTTTACAAATCCACAGTGTCTCTGAAAATGAAGTGATAATCCAGGCTTTCAAGCATCATGGCACCTTTCTGCTTGAGAGAGCACATGGGGATATGGCTGCTGGAATGCAGATTTGGAACCAGTTCGTGAACAATGTCAATGCAGTAGGGTGTCATGGCAGGAATTATGATTAGGTACATCATTGGGCCACTGATATGATTTCATCAGCACAGAGGAGAGCAGCTGCAGTTGCTCAAGAACAGCTGACTATGGTGGGGGCTGCTACCGAGCCCTTACTGACACCAAATGAAGAGTTCCTGTCCACTGTCAGAGATCCAGACACCTCAGTGGAACTGGCACACCAGCTTGTGACTGATGTCGGTGCTGATGTGTCTGGTAGGACAACTGTGTCCCAGGAGCAGTTTATAGGTAAGCTTACATATGGCAAGTGATTTGCTTGTATAATAAAATATATAATTTGAGTAATACTTCCTTGGTAAATTTTTTACTGTGTACCTATTGATAATTTAACATACTTATATGACACAATTATTCATTACACATGGGCTGTGGGTGGACATGTCAGCAAAGTTTCAGTTATAACAATTTTTATAGGGCATAAAGGCAACTGTGTATTCACTGTCCTCCTGTGGTATTCCCATTGTGATGGTTAATTGCCCTCCTTCCCTTACTTCATTTCTTCCTGGACCATACTTCCTACAATGTTTGGAGTCATGGTAAGCATTTTTTTTTGCTTATTAATGACCATTCTTCACATATATACATTTAGCTGTATGTGTGAGGTGGGTGTAATGAGTGTCTGTATTGCTGTATCATCTGCGATAGTGTGACCAGTGTTACTTTGTTATCATATAAATTGTTTTAATATTTAGTGTAATAGTAATTTTGTTCCTGTATTTGTTCCTTATTATTGCAGGTGATCCTGCTAGTGGAAGTGTAGGACTCCTACTACCTGGTGTTGGGAGTATCAGTAGGCTCTAATGATGGTGGCCAAAAAGAGGCACAGTTGGGGGGTTCAGAGGTTGAGTCTGACACTGATGCTGAGATCCAGCCCTTCCCTGGATTTCCATCAGACACCATCAGTATGCCTATGCATACGTATTCCACAGAGCCCTCAGGTGTTGGACAGGTAGAGGGCTAGGCACCAGATCAGGGTAGTGTGGTTACTGCAGCTTCACAGTGTACAGGTGTGCATGAGGTGCCATGCTGGAAGGTTGTTAAAGATGCTCAGAGGAGGCCTGCTGTCCACCCTCCACCTGATTCTGGTGTGTCATTACGTACCACTCGATGTATGTTTAGAGCCATCATGGAGGCATAGGCACATTTCACTAAGACCTCCGAGGACATGCTTAGGGTTGATGTGGCACAGGTTGGCGTGTGTGACTGCCTCCACCATGTGGCCAATTCAATGGATTGAATGGCACAATGGAATGGGCAGTGTCTGTGATGGAACATTTGCTGGAAGGGGAATGGCATCCATGTGGACATAGGTCATCATCATCTGCTGTTAGCCAACATGGCCATGCCGAATCCTGCTCCTGTAGTGGCACTACTTCCACTGCTCCATTAGTGGTTGAGGTGTCCACACTCAGACATGATAGGCCAGGAGGTCATAGTCCTGTGCATAGTCATGAGGAGAGCTCGTCCAGCAGACATCTGTCACATTCAGGTAGCACCAGCACATCTGACCATTGGCATGGATGTGCCAGTGCAACTCTTGGCAGAGCCATTTCTCGAAGTCGGGAGCAATAATGATGAACTGTTGCATCTACCATGCATGGTTCATGATGTAGAGCTATCACAGAGATTGGCTGTATTCTTGCAGACAGTTTTGTGTCAACCTTGCCTCCTGCCCCCCCCCCCCAAACAACACCCTGTGCAAATGATAACTGTGCTCTCTCCTTGTTTTTATCTTTTGGATTCAGGGATATGTATGCAGTTTTTCTGATGCACAGATTGCATATCTGACTGAGTGCTTAGTATATATGTGTTGGTGATGCTACTTTGAAAATTAAACTGTTTTCTTACATATTTTTGTATTGCATGCATCTTTGATGTGTGAGGCCTTTTAATTGATAAAGAGCAGACATCTGTTGACATAAGTCAGTCCTGTCGCATAGCAATGTCATTGCTGCAAAACTCACATACCTTCGACTTAGGTAGATTTTGCAAGTAGCAGTATGCAAGGATCTGCCATTCATTTGTGTTCCAGGTTTAACACATACCCTGATAGTCCTGCAGTTACAACTGTTTTAACTCCGGCCCGGTCTGTGTGATGCTAGCAGTACTCGGCTATTACATGGATAAGTAAAGGTTGTGAGCATTGCGTGGCATCAATCTTACTGTATGTATGTGTATAAGATGAAAGTTGCATCCCTTAGGTGGTCAGCATGTGTGCTAGCCATTGCCTCTTGGCCAGGGTGAGAGCATATTGTGCATGTCTATGTCTACCTACATGCACAGCAGCTGATGGTGCCTATTTTGAGTCTTCACCTGCATGTGTCTGGGGTGACCTTGCCAGTGGTGGTGGAATGTGTGCCCCTTCCCCTTGGTGTTCCTGTTGAAGCTGTTTTCTTAAGATAACATTATGTAGGAGAGCACAGACAGTGAAAAAAATTTCAGCACAAGTACTGGGATCGTACTGCAGCCCCCACCATCCCAATGTATCTAGGCACAGGAACCATGACTTCAGCAGCCCAAATACACAATCTATGATATTTCTTGTTTGAGGGTGTGCCTCATTTTAACTTTCTTCTGTGTGTGTGTCTGCATTTCTGATGGTTGTCATCAGCCGTGATTTGAGTATACACCCTGCATCTACCAGTAAATGACCTTGTGGGACATCCCCTTGAAAAACCTCTGGTAGAGCTAAGAGTTTTGCCAGATATGGGAGTCATGGTTACTGTCAGGCTTGCCAGCACACACATTAGGATGATTCCCTTAGTGTTACACATGACCTGGCAATTAATGAAGTGGAAGCCCTTTCTGTTTATGTAGACTTTTCCTTGCTCACTGGGTAGTGCTTGGATCTCAATGTGCATGCAGTCTATGACAGCCAAGACTTCAGAGAAGTGTGTTATGGAGTTGAAATTCTGCATAGTTGTAGCTCTATCCTCAGGGGTATAGAGAAAATGCATGTAGTCACTGGCATGCTATAGCACAGCATTCAGGAATTAATATAAGATCCTAGATGCTGATGCCTGTGACACACCTAATGTGTTCCCTGTTCATAGGTGTGTACTAGACTACTGGCCCTGGAGCCATTATAAGCCTAGCCCATAGAAGTGCCCTGGCATTATGCCACCTGCTGTTAGTTCCCAGTGCCTCTGTCAAGTAGAGCCACTGGAGTGATCTCCGGGGTGAACTTTCTATTACCCATCCACTCATCAAAATTTCACTTGAAGAGGGCCAGTGAAGTGCTCTGCTTGACATGTATGGGAAGTCTATTCCAGAGCATGGGGAGTCTCTGGGTTATGAACCTGTCCCTCCAGCATGTTCTGTTGATTGTGGTAATGAGGTTAAGGTCTCTGGAGTGTGTGGTGCGGAGGGATTGGGATTTCTTTTGATGTAGCATTTCTGACAGAGCTGGGTCAGACATGGCTTTGTAAGTCAAGCAGAGAACGCCTCTAAGTAGATGATATGAGACAGAGAATAACTGGAATTTTTTGAGTCTGTCCATGTAGGACATGCGTTTAAGGCCTAGGATCCTCTTCATGGGGTACTTTTGTGGCCTCTCCAGCTGCTGCAGGTGTCTAGTGAGGTACATGCCAAATGGGGAATTATACTCTATGATTGGTCTAATGAGGGAAGAGTAGAGAGAAATGATGACCTCTTTCTTCCTGGATGCAAAACCCTTGGTAATGATATGTGCCACACAGAAGGACTTTCTGAAAACAGTGACAATGTGGTGGTCGAAGGAAAGGTTGCTGTCAGCCTGTGTCCCCAGATCTCTTATAACACCTTCAGTGGTCAGTGGGCTCCCATTGATGTGGTAATTAGTGGGAAATTAGTTTTTCCCAAAGGGGATGATGACGCATTTTTTAGCATTAAGCTTAAGGCCATGGTTTCAACACCAGTCAATGGTCTCAGTGAGGCCTTTCTGTAGGATCTCTGCATGTCTAAAAAAGCCAAGGAACCAGATGAAGAAATGAAGTAAATTATCAGGTTAGGCAGGAAAACCAGGTACTCCAGGGTAAACGTTGTTGAATAAAAACATCCACTTTATTTGCAATAAACTACGAAATACAGCAACCAGCAAAGAAAGGTTTTAGCGCTTTCATCTCAAGCTGAGACTTCATCAGAAACAATGAATGAAGCAGTTAAACCATTTAAATATATCGTACAATTAACCTTACTGTGATGTCATCAATTAAAGCTGATTAATTGTAACTTAAAGGAATATAAACCTGGTCCCCTTGTTGTATACAAAATACATCAATGAAATATATTATAAATGTTAAAAATTCAATATATTACACATTCCAAATTAAAAAAGTGAGAATAATAAACATTGCTTTAAATAAATATTAAATAAGCTTCATGAATAAAAATACTATAGGGAAACTTATGAAAGATGAATTCTAAATTCAACATTAACATTAAAATAACATCTAAACACCACAATTTATAAGTGCATTATGAATTAATATATATTTCTTATTGTATATAAATTATTAAATTTATATTATTATTTTTTATTCTTATTGTTATGCAAGTATATATCAAATGTCATTTGCTCTTTCTACCAATATGGGTACTAAGGAAACATGGTAATTTAGACCAGGTGGAAACATGGATGCCAACTTATATTGCCAACAACTTTCTTTTTTCTTTAAAATATTTTTCCAGTCCCCACCTCTTAAATCTATATTCACCACTTCAACAATGCCAAAAATAAATTTATCAAAATTAGCACAAATAATACTGTGTCTATACAAGGCATTAGTACTTTTTAAATTCTTTATATCATTCAAATGTTCATATATTCTACGTTTTAATGCCCGTTCGGTTTTACCCACGTAGAAATTTTTACAAGAATTACACACAGCCAAATAAACAACACCCTTGGTATTGCAGTTACCCTTCTTAAAAAACACTTTGCTTTTTACACAGTTATTCAGAACTATACTCTGTTCCTGATTAATGTACATACAGTAATGACACATGCCACATTTTTTGGTGCCTTGTATAACTGAAGTGGTAATTTGTTTGTTTTCTAACAGCTGTTTAATGTTGTGTCCAACTTTGTTCACAAATCTAGGTTTAAGACCCATCTTATTAAAGACTTCGTCATTAGTTCTGAAAATATTCCAGTTTTTTTGATAAATTTTTCGAATTTTATCAGATCTAGAATTGTATTGCAACACACAAGCTGTGTTGAAATTATTGAAGCTTTTTGTTGTCTGATTATCAAAATTTTGACTGGAATTTCCACTAGGAGTTCCACTGTTTCCCAAAAGTGGTAGATATTTCATCCCCCATTCTCTGTATATTTCATCTAAAATAGAATGAATTAAATCAATAGGGTAGCCACGTTCAAGAAACATTTCACTTAAATAGCGAAATTCTTCCAGTAAATCCTCTTTGTTGGAAGTCATTCGAGCTACCCTAATGGCTTGTCCTTTAATAATACCAATTTTTTGTGTTAGGGGATGACTACTGTCAAAATGTAAATATGCATTACAAAATGTCTTTTTTCTGTATACCTGTGACTTGTATTTTCCTTCTTTTATATCCTTAGAAATCCAAGTATCTAAAAAATTCATCCCTAAAGTGTCATACTGGAAAGTAAAAGATAGAAAATTAGTACTTTTGTTTATATAGTCAATAAAAGAGGGAATTTCTTCCTCTAAACCACCCCATAACATAAATATATCGTCAAGGTATCTAAGATATAATTTTATTCTAGACATATATTGACTTTCAAAGATATGTTCTAATTCCCAACCTAGCAGTACCAAATTCGAGTATACAGGGGAACATGTTACACCCATTGGTACACCTTTAATTTGTTGGTAAAATTCCCCCTCAAAACACAAGAAATTGTTGTCCAATACTAGTCCCATAAGTTCACAAATCAAATTGGTTTTATCATTGTCTAAGTCAGAAAATCTAGACAGTACTTCATCTAAAAGGACCAAACCTTCAACCTTGGGAATACAAGTGAACAAATCTTTGACATCCACTGTGAGAAAAATATATGCCTCGTCATATAAGGTAGGTTGAATTCGTTTCAAAAATTCCCACGAATCCTTTAGAATGTGGGGAACCTGACGTATTATGTGTTGTAGATGAGAATCTATATATACTGTAAGTGGATGTATTTTGGATCCCTTAGCTGCAACAATAGGTCTAAATGGGGGGTTTTCAACATTCTTGTGTATTTTTGGTATCCCGAAAAAGACGGGAACTTTGGGATATTGTCTGTATAGGAATTCATACTCATCTCTAGTGATTCAAGAATTGACAGTTATTTAGAGGAATATTTACTAGATGGTAGAATCACTAGAGATGAGTATGAATTCCTATACAGACAATATCCCAAAGTTCCCGTCTTTTTCGGGATACCAAAAATACACAAGAATGTTGAAAACCCCCCATTTAGACCTATTGTTGCAGCTAAGGGATCCAAAATACATCCACTTACAGTATATATAGATTCTCATCTACAACACATAATACGTCAGGTTCCCCACATTCTAAAGGATTCGTGGGAATTTTTGAAACGAATTCAACCTACCTTATATGACGAGGCATATATTTTTCTCACAGTGGATGTCAAAGATTTGTTCACTTGTATTCCCAAGGTTGAAGGTTTGGTCCTTTTAGATGAAGTACTGTCTAGATTTTCTGACTTAGACAATGATAAAACCAATTTGATTTGTGAACTTATGGGACTAGTATTGGACAACAATTTCTTGTGTTTTGAGGGGGAATTTTACCAACAAACTAAAGGTGTACCAATGGGTGCAACATGTTCCCCTGTATACTCGAATTTGGTACTGCTAGGTTGGGAATTAGAACATATCTTTGAAAGTCAATATATGTCTAGAATAAAATTATATCTTAGATACCTTGACGATATATTTATTTTATGGGGTGGTTTAGAGGAAGAAATTCCCTCTTTTATTGACTATATAAACAAAAGTACTAATTTTCTATCTTTTACTTTCCAGTATGACACTTTAGGGATGAATTTTTTAGATACTTGGATTTCTAAGGATATAAAAGAAGGAAAATACAAGTCACAGGTATACAGAAAAAAAGACATTTTGTAATGCATATTTACATTTTGACAGTAGTCATCCCCTAACACAAAAAATTGGTATTATTAAAGGACAAGCCATTAGGGTAGCTTGAATGACTTCCAACAAAGAGGATTTACTGGAAGAATTTCGCTATTTAAGTGAAATGTTTCTTGAACGTGGCTACCCTATTGATTTAATTCATTCTATTTTAGATGAAATATACAGAGAATGGGGGATGAAATATCTACCACTTTTGGGAAACAGTGGAACTCCTAGTGGAAATTCCAGTCAAAATTTTGATAATCAGACAACAAAAAGCTTCAATAATTTCAACACAGCTTGTGTGTTGCAATACAATTCTAGATCTGATAAAATTCGAAAAATTTATCAAAAAACTGGAATATTTTCAGAACTAATGACGAAGTCTTTAATAAGATGGGTCTTAAACCTAGATTTGTGAACAAAGTTGGACACAACATTAAACAGCTGTTAGAAAACAAACAAATTACCACTTCAGTTATACAAGGCACCAAAAAATGTGGCATGTGTCATTACTGTATGTACATTAATCAGGAACAGAGTATAGTTCTGAATAACTGTGTAAAAAGCAAAGTGTTTTTTAAGAAGGGTAACTGCAATACCAAGGGTGTTGTTTATTTGGCTGTGTGTAATTCTTGTAAAAATTTCTATGTGGGTAAAACCGAACGGGCATTAAAACGTAGAATATATGAACATTTGAATGATATAAAGAATCTAAAAAGTACTAATGCCTTGTATAGACACAGTATTATTTGTGCTAATTTTGATAAATTTATTTTTGGCATTCTTGAAGTGGTGAATATAGATTTAAGAGGTGGGGACTGGAAAAATATTTTAAAGAAAAAAGAAAGTTGTTGGCAATATAAGTTGGCATCCATGTTTCCACCTGGTCTAAATGGCCATGTTTCCTTAGTACCCATATTGGTAGAAAGAGCAAATGATATTTGATATATACTTGCATAACAATAAGAATAAAAAATAATAATATAAATTTAATAATTTATATACAATAAGAAATATATATTAATTCATAATGCACTTATAAATTGTGGTGTTTAGATGTTATTTTAATGTTAATGTTGAATTTAGAATTCATCTTTCATAAGTTTCCCTATAATATTTTTATTCATGAAGCTTATTTAATATTTATTTAAAGCAATGTTTATTATTCTCACTTTTTTAATTTGGAATGTGTAATATATTGAATTTTTAACATTTATAATATATTTCATTGATGTATTTTGTATACAACAAGGGAACCAGGTGTATATTCCTTTAAGTTACAATTAATCAGCTTTAATTGATGACATCACAGTAAGGTTAATTGTACGATATATTTAAATGGTTTAACTGCTTCATTCATTGTTTCTGATGAAGTCTCAGCTTGAGATGAAAGCGCTAAAACCTTTCTTTGCTGGTTGCTGTATTTCGTAGTTTATTGCAAATAAAGTGGATGTTTTTATTCAACAACGTTTACCCTGGAGTACCTGGTTTTCCTGCCTAACCTGATAATTTACTTCATCTCTGCATGTCTGCATCACTTGGGGAGTTGATAATGGCTCCCAGCTTGCAATCATTTGTGAACTTGGTCAGCCAGAGTCCCCCCGTGTTGGCCTGGACTTCTGAGAAGTAGATGCCAAACAGGATAGGACCCAGGACAGATCCCTGTGGGACTCCACAAATGACTGGTCGGCAGTCTGACTTGGAGTCCACTACTTTCACACTGTGTGTTCTATCTGTGAGCCTATTTGCAACCCACCTAATGATATAGGGGTTGATGTCTAGTTTGGTGAGTTTATCAATAATTCCTGAGTGAGGAATGGTATCAAAGGCCTTGGCCAGATCGAAGTAGGCTGCATGAACTGCCTTACCTTCATCCACAGCTCTGGTGACTGACTCAAAGAAATCAACCAGGTTGAGCAGGCATGATCTACCTTTCACAAAACAAAATTGCATGGAATCTAGAGTTTGGAGATTCCCTATATCCTTGTTAATTAGGTCCATGATGATGCACTCCATAGTCTTACATATCAGACTAGTCAGGCTAATGAAGCAATAATTTCCAGGGTCCGTAGTCGCTCCTCCTTTATGGAGGGGGATGACTGTAGCAGTGCACCATTTGGTAGGGACAAAGCCTGAGGTGGGGCTGTGAGTGAACAGAGCACACAGATGTGGTGCCAGTTCACTTTGTAATTCATGTAGAACACAGCCAGGAATATTGTCGGGTCCCATGGAAAATGTATTCCTGGCCTTGGACTATGTAGCTTTAACCTGCTGTAGTAATGTTGGGTGCCTGGCATTCTTCTGGTATTGAGATTTGTCCTTTAAAGGGAGAGAGAGGGGTAAAGTTGGCACTGAATCTGTTGGCCGGTATGTTGGCAATATTTGTTGGCTCAGTATAGGAGGTACCACTGTGCAGTAACTCAGAGCAAATCTGGGTATTGCTGTGGAGATTCTTGATATAACTATAGAAGGCTTTGTGGTTGTTTTTAGTGTCTGCTGCAATTCTGCCTTCATAGCTGGCTTTGGAGGTTTTTATGTAGGATCTCAACTTTTTGTTGAGGCTAATAAGGGAATTTTTCCAGTCTTGGGACTTCACCTTTTTCTGCAGAAGTTTCTTCCTTCTGTTCTAGAGTTTATTAATGGCAAGGGACCACCAGATTGGCTTCCTTTTTTGAGGAGAACGTCTTGGTTCTGTTGGGTATGGCTAGTTCCATGCATTTATGTACATTTGTACAGCGCATTGGTGTATAATTCAGCAGTCACACATCTATTTTCCATTGGCATGGGTGCTGTGAAGTTAGCCACCTCTGTTTTTCATGGTGTGGGTGAGATGTGGATTTCCATGGTGATTAGTTTGTGGGAGGATCTAACCAGAGAGGAATTGACTATTGGTGTAGAGCAATGGTTGCCCATGTTAGTAATAACCAGGTCAAGGATGTTGCTTCCTCTAGTAGGGATAAGAATGAGCTGGTCCATCGCATTGGAATTGATGAATTCCAGGAAGTGTTGGGCCAGTGCAGTGGTGCATAGGTTCATAAGTAAGTACTAGGCTATCAGCCCAAAGGCCTACGTAAGGCTAGCCAACAAGGTTCCCTGGCTTACGCCACTCAAGAAAGTTATTTTCCTGTGTTACTCTCAAGCAGAGACACAGAAGTGATCCCTGGGATGTATTTCCTATTTCCCATCCACTCATCAAGATTTTTCTTGAAGAGTGCTAATGAAGAACTTTGCTTGACATAGATGGGTAGCCTGTTCCAGAGTACGGGAAATCTCTGGAACAGGAATCTATCCTTCCACCATGTCCTGTTTATTGTGGTGACAAGGTTTAGGTCCCTAGAGTGTGTAGCTTGGAGGGATTGGGATTTCTTTAGGTGTAGCATGTCCAGCAGCTCTGGGTTTGACATAGCTTTATATGTTAGGCAGAGATCACCTCAGAGTAGGCGATATGCTATGGAGTAAAGCTGGAGTTTTTTGAGGCGGTCAGTGTAGTGCATTTGTTTGAGGCCAGCAATCCTCTTTGTGAGGTACTTCTGTGGCCTTTCCAGCTACTGCAGATGTCTTGTGAGGTACATTCCAAAAGGAGCGTTAATGGGTCTAATGAGTGTCGAGTAGAGGGAAACAATGACCTCTTTTTTCCTGGATGAGATTTCTTTTATGATGAGGTGTGCCACATAGAAGGACTTCCTCTCTGTGGTGATGTAACTATAAAAGGAGAGACTACTGTCCACCTGGGTCCCAAGGTCTCTAATCACGCATTGGGTGTTAAGTTGATTGCTGCCTATGTGGTAGTTTATGGGTACAGAGTTTTTACCAAAGGTGATGACACTGCACGTTTTGGCATTGAGCTTGAGGGCATGGCTCTGACACCAGGCATCTGTCTCAGTGAGGCCCTTCTGTAGGATGTCCACATCATTTGGGGACTTGACTATGGTGCCTAATTTGCAGTCATCTGTGAACTTCATTAGCCAGAGGCCTTCTGTGTTAGCCTGTACTTCAGAGAAGTAGATACCAAACAGGAGAGGTCCCAGGATGGAACCCTGTGGTACTCCACTTGTCACTGCTTTGAGTTCGGATTTGGAGTCTGCAACTTTTACAGTGTGGGTTCTGTCAGTGAGCCAGTTGGCAACCCATCTTGTGACATAGGGATTTATACCTAGTTTAGTGAGTTTAGCTATAATTCCAAAATGGGGGATGGTGTCGCAAGCCTTGGAGAGGTCAAGATAGGCTGTGTGAACCACCTTACCCTCATCTACGGCTTTGGTGACTGCCTCAAAGAAGTCGATCAGGTTCAGGAGGCATGATCTGCCTTTCACAAACCTGAACTGGGTGGGATTGGAGGTTACCAATGTCTTTGTTTATGAGTTCCATGATGATATGTTCCATGGCCTTGCAGACCAGGCTCGTCAGGCTAATAGGTCGATAGTTCCCGGGATCAGTGGTGGCTCCCCCTTTGTAAAGTGGGATAACTGTTGCTGTGTGCCATTCAGTGGGCACAAAGCCTGATGCGAGGCTATTATTGCACATGGTGCTTAAGTGGGGAGCGAGTTCGTTCTGAAGTTCATGTAAAACGCAGCCTGGGATGTTATCCGGTCCCATGGATGCTGTGTTTTTGGCTTTAGAGAGTGCAGCTTTTACCTTCATAGTTGTGATTACAGGGACTCTGCATTCTTCCTGTATAGATATGGGCCCTTTAGGGGGTGAGAGGGGGGTAAAGTTAGCACTGAAGCTATCTGCCAGGATGTTGGCAATATCAGTTGGTACTGTAATTTTCATGCCTTTGTGCTGTAACTCAGAGCAGATCTGCATGTTGCCATCAAGATTCTTGACATAGCTATAGAATGCTTTGTGGCTGTCCCTGGAATTAGTGGCAATTTTGTTTTCATAGCTAACTTTGAAGGATCTTATAAGGGATCTCAGCTTCTTACTGAGGCTGACCAGGGAGCTCCTCCACTCATGGGATTTTGCTCTTTTGCAACAGTTTCTTCCTTCTTTTGTACAGTTTGTTTATGGCAGGGGACCACCAGATTGGCTTCCTTTTTTTGGAGGATAGCGTCTTGGTTCTGTTTGGGATAGCACGATCCATTCACTCATGTAAGTGCTTACAGAGTGCATTTGTGTAGGATTCAGCAGTTGTAACTGTATTGTCCATCTGCATAGGTGTCATGAAGTTCACCACTTCTGTCTTAAGAAGCATGAAGTTGGTTTTGGAGAAATTTTTTATTGTGGTTTCCTTAATGGGGGAGGGGGCAAGATGTGGATATCAAGGGTGATTAGCTTATGGTCGGATCGAACCAAGGAGGAGTTCACTTCAGGTGTGGAACACCGGTCACTCATGTTGGTAATGACTAGGGCTAGGATATTGTTGCCCCTGGTGGGGGTATGGATAAGTTGATGTAGGGCATTGGAGTTTATGAATTCCAGAAAGCGTTGAGCTAAGGGGTTGGTACACGAGTAGTTTTCCCAGTTAATGGTGGGGTAGTTGAAGTCGCCCATTATTAGGGTGTTTGGTTGAACCCTAATATTTTCCAGTACATCAAGAAAAGAGGAGTGGGAATCCTGGGGCATGGTGGGTGATCTGTAGCAAGCTACAATTTGGATTGCAGTTTTGCCCAGAGTTAGTTGCACTTGGATAACCTCGGATGCATTATGCTGAGCAACTAGCCTGGAGGTGTGGATATCCTTAATGAATATGGACACACCTCCACCTTTGGTGTTTCGGTCCAGGTTACATGGCCAAAATGTGCGGTATGAGTAATAGCCTGGTAGTGCAGGGGTGGTCTCTGGAGCCTTGAACCAGCTCTCAGTCACTGCACAGATATCAATGTTCTCCATTTTAAGGAGTGCCTCAAGTGAGTGCATTTTGAGATTTAGACTTCTAGCATTGATTTAACATTAGCCTCAGTTTTTGCTTGCCTGTTCCTGTTATGGTGGTGAAGTTGTTATTTGAACCCTGCTAAAAAAGGCACTATAGGGGCAGCAAGAGCCTTAGCCAGTATCTGGAATCCCAGGGGCGACAGGTGCAGGCCATCTGTGGCAAAGCATCATGGTCTATCGACCATGTCATCCCAAGCAGACAGATACTGGATCCCCTTAGAATGACACCTGAAGCTTAGCCAATTGTTGAAGTCAATCATTTTGTCCTTGTACTGCGGTATCATTCTGGGCGATGGCAGAATGCTACTCAGGGCTAGTGTTCATACCTGCCTGGGTTACAAGATTGGAGAGCTCTTCCATGTCTCTTTTCATGTAGTCCAGGGAGGTACATCTCAGGTCATTCACACCAACATGTACAATGACAGAGTCATATTTGTACTTGTTGTGGAGTGACCTGAGTGCTTGGGTTATGTGGCGGATCCTGGCACCCGACAGGCAGCTGACAGTAACCTTCTCCTTATTTAGCCTGGTGAGTGGGACATCAGTGTGCCTGACTATAGAGTCACCTATGACTAGTGTGTTGGGTATGTTGTTTTGCCTTATTGGTTGTGGTTGAGTGGCACACTGAGTCTGTGGGCTGTGTGTCATTTGGGTTGTGTTGGGGGATGGAGGTTGCTTGCGTTTCTGCTTTGAAGGTCTCTGTTGCTTAGACAGATTATTACTGAGAGCCTCCGCGAATGTTTTTGTGTTACTATGTGTAGATTTTTGGTGGTGTAGATTTAGTGAGACTATGTAATGAGTGTGGTGGGGTGCAAATGTTTACCTTCTCCTCTTGACTGTCAAGTTCAGTCTTGGTTTGAGAGAGCTTTACCTCCAGTTTGGCTAGATAAGTGCATCTCTCACAGGTTGTAGTGTTGGGTGGTAGGAGGAGAGGGTTGTCTGTGTACATGAGGCAATTTCTACATTGTCTCAAGATGCCCAGATTCATCAGATAGACAGGAGAGAACAGTGGGAGCTGACCCTTGGACATGCCTGAATAAAAAACTATTTTCCTCTAGATAATTGAGGAAAGTGAGTACAAGAGCTGTTTTTCTCTAAGCCAGTGAGAAAAGTAAGTACAAAAACTGTTTTCCTCTAGGTAATGAGAAAGATCGAGTGCTATAGTAATTAGTAGCTTATTTAGTGCTTACAAGTTCTGAACAAGTGCTGAGCATGAATAAACAAATTTAAGTGCTAAAACTAAGAATCTGTATCTGCGCTAGACGAGTTACAGGACAGAAACAAGTGCAAATGCAGGCTTTCAAATCAGAAAGTTGAGAGAGATGGAAGATTGCCCAAATGGCCAATAACTATAGTTTCTGGGCCAGAACCACTCCTTATGTGGTAGATAGGTTACCTAGTGCTTCCCACTTCCACTGATAAGCTAGAAGGCTTCCCTCCAACACAGAAAGGCTTGGGGGGGCTCAGAAGCTTACATACAGTTCTGGATACAGCAAATCTGTATCTGGAACACTAGTTACAGGAAAGGTAGGAAACAGGCTTACAGCTTTTTTTTTACAGAAAAGTAGTAAAAACAATTCACATGCAGTGCAAGCTAGCACACTTGAGTATGTAGCAATATTAGACCAAACACAGTTTAAAAAATGCAATTAAATTAAAAAGGACTAAAAGCAAGTGCAGAAAGAGTTTATTAGGTAGAATGTGGTAAAGAGATGGGACTAAGGGAGTATCCCAGATCAAATCTACAGTGGGGCGGGCAACTGCAAAAGCCACCAAATTTAAACTACAAACCAAAAATGGGGTGGGACAAAACAGTTTCAACAGAGATCTAAGCAACAACTAACAGTACGAACTTTAAAACCAAAAAAATATACTCAGCTCTGTATATTTGCAGATCAGTCTCTCAGAACAGTCAGACAACAGTTTCAACAGAGATCTAAGCAACAATTAACAAATTCTATAATCAAAAAATATATACTCAGCTCTGTATAGTTGCAGATAGTCTGTAAGGCAGTCTCTCAGAACACAGATTCCAGCAATTTGTAGTGTTGAGCATGAGTAGTTTTCCCAGATGTTGGCGGTGTAGTTGAAATCACCTAGTATGAGAGTGTTGGGTTGGATCTTAGTAGTTTCCAGGGTGCTTAGGAATGTGGAGTGAGAGTCTTGGGACATGGTTGGGGACCTATAGCAGGCTACGACCTGAATCACCGTCTTACCCAATGTTAGTTTTACCTGGAGTATCTCAGATGTGTTATGCTGGGCTACTAGTCTGGAGGTGTGCATATTCTTTATGAATATGGAGACACCACCGTCTTTGGAGCTTTGGTCCACGTTCTGGGGCTGAAAGGTGTGGAATGAATTATAGCCTGGCAGTGCAGGGGTGCTTTCTGCTGCTTTAAACCAGGTCTCCGTTACAACACAAACGTTGATGTTCTCCATTTTGAGGAGTGCTTCGAGCAAGTGCATCTTGAGATTTAGACTTCTAGCGTTGAGCAGCATGACCCTCAGAATGCATTTATTTATAGCTGTTATGGTGGTAATTTGGTCTTTGGAACACCACCTAAAAGAAAAGGCACTATAGGGGTGGGAAGAGCCTTAGCCAGTACCTGTAAACCCAGGGGTGACAGATCTCTGGCAAAGCATCGAGGCTTGTCAGTCATGTCATCCCAAGCAGACAGATACTGGATCCCCTTAGAATGACACTAGAAACTTAGCCAATTGTTGAAGTCAATCATCTTCTGTTTGTACTGCGGTATCATTCTGGGTGATGGTAGGATGCTGCTCAGGGCTAGAGTCATACCTGCCTCTGCCACATAATCCGAGAGTTCCACCATGTCTCTTTTCATGAAGTCCAGGGAGGTGCATCTCAGGTCATTCACACCCACATAGACAGTAACAGAGTCATACTTGTACTTGTTGTGGAGTGACCTGAATGCGTATGTTATGTGTTGGATTCTGGCACATGATAGACAGCTGACAGTTACCTTCTCCTTATTCAACCTAGTGAGTGGGACATCAGTGTGCCTCACTATTGAATCACCTATGATTATTGTATTGGGCAAGCTGTTTTGCCTTAGGGGCTTAGGTTGAGAGGCACACTGTGTAAGTGAGCTATGTGTCTTGTGGTTTGTGCTGTGTTGCGGTGGTCAAGTGCATTTCTGCCTTGGAGGTCTCTGCTGTTTGGGTAGACTTCTATTGAGAGCCTCCGCAAAGGTGAGTGTGTGGTTTGTGTTTTTATGTGAGGGCTGTGATGGTTGTTCTGGAGGGCTATATGTTCCATGTGGTGTGGTGCAGGTCTTGACCTTCTCCTCTTGACCAGCTTATTCTGGCCTTGACTGGAAACTGCATGGCCTCCCGTTTGGACATGTAAGCGCATCTCTCACAAGTCTGAGTGTTGGGAGGTAAGAGGAGATGTTCGTCTGTGTACATGAGGCAGTTGCTACACTGCCTCAGAATGCCCAAGTTCACCAGATTAATAGGAGAAAACACAGAAAACTGACTTTTACAAATGCCAGGTTTGATGGCCATCATTACCAAGTACTGGAGCTATTTCTTTATAGGACATCTACTGCCGATAGCACTTATGTGAGCTACAATACTTGATACAAAAACCCTGATGAAGTGTTAGGTAGATAAGCTATTTAAAGTACAAGAGAGAAGAGATCTAGCAAGCTCTAAGGGAAAAATTGAAGAGCAGACTTTCTGGCACCGGTAATATTCTTTAAATGCACAGCAAGCTAGCAAACTTGAGTGTGTAGCAATATTAAAGCAAATACAGTTAAAATAAATGCAGTTAAATAAAAAAAATACATATAAAAATGCAGAAAGCAGTATAATCAGAAAAAAATCAAAATGGAGGCACTTAAAGTTACTATTTCTCCTTTCTGTTGCTCTTGTAGTCTGCAGGACACCAAAACAGGATCCATGAAGCTTATACAAGTGCAAACCCATGTAAACACGGGCTTTTAATCCAGAAAGTTGAAAGGGATAGAAACACTGTCCAAACACCCAATAAACTACAATTTCAGCACCAGAAACCACTCCTCTTGTGGTAAATAGGCTACCTAGTACTTACCACTCCCACTGATAAGGTGGACATCTTCCTTCTAACACAGAAAGGTTTGGGGAACTCAGAAACTTACAAAACAGTCCTGGATACAGCAGATCTGTAATTGGACTACTCTAGTAACAGGAAAGCCAGAAAACAAGCTTAGAACTTTTTTTTTTTTTTTTTTTTTTTGTAGAAAAAACAGTTAACTTATAGCTGAAATACCTCAAAAAGGATTTAAAACCATGCAGCTGAAGCTCTGGATGCAGCAGACCTGTATTTAGATTATGCTACTCAATTTTAAGGTTAGGAACTCAGTAAGAAAAAACTCACAATGACGTGCAGACTAATCACTTATAGTCAAAAGAATAGCACTTGCAGTATGAGAAAATGCAGTTAAACAGCAACAAAATGCAGTAAAATGCAATTAAACAGTAATGAATTGCAGTAGATAGCAATGAAATATAGTTAATCAGTAGATTGCTTTGTCTCTGGAAGGTTCTTGTAAATAAAATTCAGGTATTGGTTCCCCTCAGTTTGCTCTTGTTCTTGAAGATGACAGAGGTTGCAGGGTTTCTGTAGTGTGTCTCTATCCATCCTGTAACACTCTAGTATTTCCGCCTCATGCAGACCATGAAAAGTTAAATGGGGTCTAAACATCCTTTTTCTTCTTGGCCAAGGTCTATTAAAAGCAATACAGACTTGGGCCTGTTGCACATACACATGCAGAAGAGCAGCAGCCACCCCTAACATTCTTTTTGTGTAGAGTAGTTTCTGTGGCTGTATTCCAATAGGTTTTGGAATTCGAGGCCAAAACCTGCACTAAGTGTACATGACTGCTTGTTAAATAGCTCCTCCATCTTGGATTAGCTGATAGCATACAATTCAGCTGCCTATGTTGTACCTGTGTACCTTTCCATTAAATGGGACACCCATATAACCAATAAGTATGCACAGTGGTTCTCAGATGTAAATGCCAACTCACTACACCACATTGTTCACCTTCCAACAATAGGGCACAAACCATCTTGGCCTTGTCCATACCAATATTGCTTGTGCCTGCACCCCACCATGTGCTACAACTTCTCTGTTTAGGTCTGACCAGCAGACCATTATCTTCTTCCACAGAACCAACATCTCTCCTCCCACTGAACCCTACTACAGTTAGGAATTACTCTAAAGCCAACTATGCACTTATTTTTTGCCCAAAATGCTGCATTCAGCTCCATATTCCAATCTACACAGCTGCATTGAGGCATCTGTTCCCATATGCTACAAATGCAATGGAAAATTCATCAGCAAACCAGTGTGGTTGCACTGTCACATATATTGTCAAAAAAGGAGAAAACTATTAACTTTATGTAAGATATGTTACTCCTCTCACCATAAATGGGAGTTAAAATTTGTTGGTAAAAGTCTCAAGTGATCTTTCATTAATTTTAAGGCTACCTATGATTTAAAAATTGCCACTCCTGTCAAAGACAACTGTGAAGATAGGTGAAGGCTGCCAGCCTAGCTAGATAGAATTTTGTAGATAATTCTGTCATTTGTAAATATTAGTGTAAGCCACAGGCTTGTTCTCTTAAATGTGAAAAGACTGCATTGGATGTTGAACTGAAAAAAATGTAACACTCCATTCTGCTGTAAGAAAGCTAAGTCAGACATTGTGAAATTCTTTGATCTAAAACCGGAGCTGAGATGTCTAGAGGGAGGCATTCTGCCTATTGTTTTGAGACCAGAGTTAATTGCTAGAATTTGCATATATAATTTATTTTATTGCTCTGACTTCCTTACCAGCTGCAAGATCAAAATGGCTATTAACCTCCGAGTTTCTGTTAGCCTGGGAACCAAAAAGAAATGATGAAATCTGAAATGAATCAGTGGTACTGTCTTATCAATTTAAGGACAGAAAGAATGAGGGCTTTGAACATTTGTCTTGAGAACATCCAACATCACCAGCACTGTCTTGCTCTATATGTAAGTTTATTTTAGAACTGTGTTTTCTCTTAGATATAGCTAGGAAATAGGAAGATTAGATTAGTTTTTTTCTGTACTGATGTCAGAATTATTCTACTGTATTGTTTTAAGCATTTTCCTGTGATCTCTGAACTCTTGACTTGCACTGTGTAGTATGAAGTATTGTTTTGTGTTTTTATTATTTATTATAAAATATTTCTAAACCTTTCAACTGTGGCTGTTTTGTGTAGAGATAATTTAAGCTCTAGAGTACATTGCATATATATAGTGATACTGGCCAAGCCACTCCAATAAGCCTTGACTGTTCAGTTGCACTTACCATTTGGATAATAATATTGCACAGTATAATTGGACACCCTTTCATAAGGGCCTTTTAGTAGCTGATAAATATTAGTGGGTGGTGGCAGTGATTTCTACCATATAGTCTGGGTAAAAGGGGCACAGCTGCAGAACATGTGCCAGCCTTTCCCAGGAGTGTCTGTGTGGTTGTATATAACTCTTATCTCAAATTGTGTGTGTGTGTGTGTGTGTGTGTGTGTGTGTGTGTGTGTGTGTGTGTGTGTGTGTGTGTGTGTGTGTGTGTGTGTGTGTGTGTCAGCTACTTGGGCAGGGACACAAAGCACTGCTTGGACAGAGAGCATGCTGGAGGTTTTAGCTTGCCCACTAGGCTGAGATCTGGACACTATAGCTGTGCCAGTGGAGAGTCTTATTGGGGATCTGGAGAGAAAGGGAGAGACCAGCCTCAGACTGACTGTGATCTCTGTGTGCTCTTAAGGGAAATTGTACTTTACTGTGTGTGTATTTGTTATCCTTCCCAATGTGGACGCCCCTCACTAGGGTTAGTGGTGAGGACTGACGCTCATTGACTGCTAGGCCAGTGCATGGGCGTCACAACAACCATAAGATTTATTCAGCTATATCAGGAATACCAGAAATAATGCTCAGTTCTGCTCCGAACTAATAAACAACAGCTACATTTAGTGTGATTATGAGGCTATTGCCAACGACACTGCTGACAAATTCAGCTCCAACTTCACCCCACTGACTGAGCCCTCAAGCTTCCCATTTACCCAAACTAACCTCTTCTTCCTGATATTATCTGTTTCTTTGTCAAGTCCTACTATCTCTATCTAAGACCAAAAACACCACTTCTGTGGATTTGGACAACATACCTGCTGACTTTTAGGCATCGCTCAACACCTACTTATCCTATTTAACCTCAATCTCCACTGATTGTCTACCTTACCTGATGTATAGCAAACTGACATAATGGTTCCATTTGACAAGGATGGCTGCACCACCAGAAGTGTAGCACTCCAAGTTAACTCTAAGTTGAGCAAAAAATAAGCTTTTCTTCTCAGACACTCTAACAAAACTGTGAGCTCAATGAACAAACATAGTAAGTGACTTGCTAAAGTTAAAAGGTGACCATAAATATAACATTAGCATTCCTTTCTGAAAACTGGTACTGCAAGTGCACCATCAGCAGTTGTAGATCATGTTCCCTAACTCCTTGAGTCCTGGGCAATCACCCCCTTCACCCTGCTCCAGCTATCACTTGATTTAAAAATGCCCTACAGAGAATGCACCCTCTTTTTGTCTGTACCCACAGTGAACAGTTTCCACCACCCCACCCTTGATATGCTACTGCCCACCACAGAACTAGGTAATTACAACTTCAATATATATTAAAAAAGAATCTCCCTCCACAGCCCAAATCTCTTCCCATCACTATAAACATAATGTATATTTTTTCTTTAAAAGGAAACTCTTCCTTGCTCCCTGTAAACCACTTCCCATACCCATCAAGTTAAGCTCCATAGGTTCTAATACCCTAACCTATAACCCCATAGAACATAGATACTTATCTTACTCTATTCTAAATTAATCTCCCTCCTCCTCCACTCTGGAGATATACACCCTAACCCAGGGCCTTCACATAACACCACTTCCAAACCAAACTCAAACTGTTCACCTCCTCCCCACAAATCTCTTCTCCTTGCTACACTTAATGGCAGGAGCCTTTGTAATAAAATACCTGTGTTTCATGCCTGGATCTCCCACAACAAACCTGATATTCTCTTAATCACAGAAACCTAGCTAAAGCCACATATAAAAAATACCGAAATAACACCCCCAAACTATAAACTCATAAGAAATGACAGATCCAAAAAGAAAGGTGGATGCGGAGCCGTACTCTTCTCCTCCTCCTTAACAGTGACACCCTATACCAAGCCCATACCCTCATTTGACACTGCTGAGCTAACCCTCGCCCTTCTCAAAGTTAACAACAATAACAGTTTATGCAGTGCTACCCTGTACATACCACCTGGTAACACTATCCCTATTCTGGAAGATATTCACTCCTGGTTCACCACCAACATAACTAATGAGACAATAATCCTAGGTGATGTTAATATTAACTGGTCTTCCATTGACTCACAAACCCCTTCTCAAAGCATTAACCTATATTAATTGACAAAGCTAATTAAAACTCCTACTAGACCAAATAAAGATAATACCACAGGTAGCATCCTCAACTGGATACTAGTCTCCCACCCAAACCGAATTTCTGGTAGTGGCACTCTCCCTGACTCCCTTAGTAACCATCTCTCTGTCTTTGCACACCATTCTTCTTTCCCCCTCCTCCTTCAGCATAAATATGTTACAACCCGCACCATACAAAAAACTTCAATCCCCAAATCTTCTCCAATGCCTTAAAACAGGAACCCTCTAAGTTCCTTTCCTTTGAATGCCACTGTCTCACACTTCAATACAGTTTTCTCTGATCTACTTAACTGCTTTTCCCCTTGCAGAACCAGAAGACTCAAATCCAAAACAGCCCCCATAGCTAACCAAAAAGAGACAAAAATCCTTATGCATCTCCAAGATAAAACCTGGAAATACTATCAAAAATTCAAAACTGCCAACTCTCTTGCTGAATACAACCAACTACGAAATCAAGTAAAAAAGCAAATAGCCATCAACCGTAAATCCTACTATCTTAAACTTCAGATTTTTTTTGGGTTGGTTTTATGATTGTTTTGGAGTAGCATCACATCAATTCTCTCTCCAGGCAAGAAAGAAAACCCCTGCCCTGACCCAGACTCTCCTGACCTTCTCCTAGCTACCCAATTCAACTCCTTTTTCATTGAATCCATAGCCAAACTTACCTCATCTTTCCCTAATAATATCTCCTCCAACATATCTGAAATCATGGTTTCAACCTCCAATAACTCTCAGTCCTCCCCTTTCACTCTCAAGTCCATTCCTAACCACACTATAAAAAAAACTCCTACTAAAGTTTAAACCTTGTTCTAATGCCCCAGATAACATTCCATCCAACTTTCTCAAACTAGCTGCTGATGGCATAGCCCTTCCCATCAGCATCCTAATTAATCACTCCATCCAAGAGTCCTACGTACCACTCCTCTGGAAAAAAAAAGCCTTCATCATCCCCCTTCACAAAGGAGGTAACAACTTTTCAATCTCCAACTTTTGCCCAATAGCTATCCTGTTCCCTATCTCTAAGATTCTCGAAAAATGTATCCATCTGCAACTTTTACCCTACCTACTTGACAACCAACTATTGACTCCAACACAACATGGGTTTAGACCAAGACATAGCACCACCACTGCCCTCCTTTCCTTCCTAGAAATCATCAACTCTGCTCGAGACACTGGCGACATAGTTTCTACCCTCCTCGACTTATCCAAGGCCTTTGATACTGTCTCTCATAAGCTCCTCCTTTTTAAACTCTCTCATCTTAACCTTTCCTCTTCTTCTATCAACTGGTTCACCAGCTATCTTTCAGCCAAAAAAAAAAAAACTGTAAAACGGAACAACTGTACTTCTTTCCTTCATACCCAAACAGGTGTTCCTCAAAGCTCTATATTGGGTCCCTTACTATTTAATATTTTTATTAATGACTTCGACCGAAAAATCCCCAATCCTAAACTTGTCAAATATGCAGATGACTCTACTATCATCTGCTCCGCCAAAACTCTCCCCATATTAATAAACCTTACTCAAGGGGCCTTCTCCTCCACTGTGTCCTGGATGCTTGACAACCATCTAGCCCTTAATGCCTCCAAATCCAAAATAATGATTTTTCCCCTTCTAGACACACTGCTATTGACAAAGCATCCTTCTCTATACTTAGTCTAAACAAGACATCTATTGAAATAGTTCCCCATGCAAATCTTCTGGGCGTGCTTATTGATGACCAGCTAAAGTTTGACATCCATCTACAAACCAATATAAAAAAAATATCAAAAGCTTGGAATGCTTTGTCATCACAGACGCTGCCTTTCTCTTTCATCCAAACAACTCCTATCCACCACCTACCTCATCCCCTTCCTTCTATATGGAGCCCCACTACTCACTATCTCCAATCAACCCTGAAATCTAAACTATATTCATGCTATAATAAAATTTCAATCCTTGATTCCTTGATCCAAACCAGTTTGGATTTGTTAAAGGTCTACTCAGTCTAATCAATTACTTTGAAAGTATCACAGAAGCAAAAGCTATAGGCCACAATGTCTACACTTCTTATCTGGGCACAAGAAGCTCACATAATTGAATATTACTCTTTACATCATCCACTGGGTAGCCAAGTGCCTCATTGATGGGGCTCATACAGTAATCATTGATAGTGTCGCACAGTAAGAGTTAAAGGTAACTTTTCCACATAAAAGCTTATCACCAGTGGAGTTCTCCAAGGGTTTGTCCTGGGTCCCTTACTCTTTGGCATCTACTTTTCTGATGTTAATGCAGATGTTGCTGGAATATGTCTCACTCTTTGTCAATGACTGAAAACTATGTGCTGTCATATGCTCCCATAAAGACAAGAACATTCTCTACCAAGGGTTCAGTCAGAGAATACCTTGTGCACTGACAACTGGGTTTAAGAATGCAAAGAAACAGTAGTGTGTTTTATTTGGCAAGCAAAAATTACCCACTTCATTCCATATCAAAGACATGCCTCTTAAAATTAACTCAGTCATCAGGGACCTTGGTACTTTCTGTAGTAACAGACTATCTTTTGACCAGTGTTTGCCCATCACAGTCAGGAAATCCTTTTACCTAGCATAGTTATTTTCCAAAGTCATATCTTCCAGGAGTAATGATGTCAAAATTACTGTCATCCAACCCATCACAGAATACATCACCTCCTTTGGTAAGTACTTCTTGAAGCATTTCATCCAGCTTGAAAGGTTTCACAATTTTCTGACAAAACAATTATTGGTTTAAACTCACTGTGCTGTACTGATAAATTAAATGCCCTCTCACTATATTCTGGCACATTCAGGGTGCTTAAATGCCCTCTCACTATATTCTGCCTCATTCAGGGTGCTTTGTGGTGATTTGTGCCTGGCTTTCTCAGCCATAAAAGACCCTACCTTGCTTGATCGTCTATGCTTGAGCTAAACAAATTTCAACACAAACGTCCTCACCGAAGAACTTAACCTTCACATCACATAATTAGAGCATGCTGGCAAGATAAATTCCTAACCCAGGGCATCCAATACTTATAGAGTATGCCTTCCTGAAATATCAAGTGATAAAATTAATTGATCTCATTCCAAACTTCTCTGGACAATTAGATGGGCAATCATGAATTTACCTCGAGGAATATAGCATTGTGTTCCTCAATCAGGGTGCCTACTTCATCCAGTTACTTTTGGGCTTAGCTGTCAAGGCTTCTCAACAGCCTTCAGAATCACATGCCTGGTATATACCCATGAACCTATCAACCTACTACTTCAGAACTAGCTAGTCTGATAGTGAATTATTATTTCTGTCTTGTAAAACTATGCTGCTAAAGAATTGTCTGCAGATATTAGAGCTATTTAAAGCTGCCAAAAAGTCCTCTGCAGTACCAGAGCAATTTAAAGCTGGCAGTCTCTGGAGAGTTCCCGTTTGTTTGTAATGCAGCTTCTGGTTAGTCCCTTGTCTGTTTGTATTGCACAGATCAGTAATCACAGACAGCTGTCAGAAGATATTGCCATATAGAGATTTTGAGTAGCAGTATAAAAGTGTGGCACTGCTACAGCATACAACTGCTAATGATTGTGAGTATACAGCAGGATCAGTTTAGGCCTAGGAATGACATCACAATTACACCGCTGACACAGTAATAATGTTGGACTTCTGACAGACAAAACTAAAGTGGTGGCAAGTATGGGATTTACTGCTTGCTGACATTATGCAGTCAGTGTAACAGTGGTTTGACCAGTTTTTATTACTAGGGAGAATAGATGTAATTCAGAAATAGAGTTGCTTGCTACTGAGATTTGTCTGCATACATCAACTGGACATAAGCTGATTTAAGTATATTTTCTGCATTTTATTGTGGTTTTATAATTTGGACTGATTCCTCAGATCTAGCTCTGTTGAAACTGTCTTGTGTGTGTCTCTGAAGCTCTGCTCTAGTTGTTAAACTGCTTTGAAATTCCTTTAAGTGTTAATTAGCTTGGGGGGTTTCTGATAACATTAAAACCTGTGTTGGTTACATTTCTTGTAATCATTTTAAATAGAGTTGCTTGCTACTGAGATTTGTCTGCATACATCAACTGGACATAAGCTGATTTAAGTATATTTTCTGCATTTTATTGTGGTTTTATAATTTGGACTGATTCCTCAGATCTAGCTCTGTTGAAACTGTCTTGTGTGTGTCTCTGAAGCTCTGCACTAGTTGTTAAACTGCTTTGAAATTCCTTTAAGTGTTAATTAGCTTGGGGGTTTCTGATAACATTAAAACCTGTGTTGGTTACATTTCTTGTAATCATTTTAAATAGAGTTGCTTGCTACTGAGATTTGTCTGCATACATCAACTGGACATAAGCTGATTTAAGTATATTTTCTGCATTTTATTGTGGTTTTATAATTTGGACTGATTCATCAGATCTAGCTCTGTTGAAACTGTCTTGTGTGTGTCTCTGAAGCTCTGCACTAGTTGTTAAACTGCTTTGAAATTCCTTTAAGTGTTAATTAGCTTGGGGGGTTTGATAACATTAAAACATGTGTTGGTTACATTTCTTGTAATCATTTTAAATAAGAGTTGCTTGCTACTGAGATTTGTCTGCATACATCAACTGAACATAAGCTGATTTAAGTATATTTTCTGCATTTTATTGTGGTTTTATAATTTGGACTGATTCCTTAGATCTAGCTCTGTTGAAACTGTCTTGTGTGTGTCTCTGAAGCTCTGCACTATTTGTTAAACTGCTTTGAAATTCCTTTAAGTGTTAATTAGCTTGGGGGGTTTGTGATAACATTAAAACCTGTGTTGGTTACATTTCTTGTAATCATTTTAAATAGAGTTGCTTGCTACTGAGATTTGTCTGCATACATCAATTGGACATAAGCTGATTTAAGTATATTTTCTGCATTTTATTGTGGTTTTATAATTTGGACTGATTCCTCAGATCTAGCTCTGTTGAAACTGTCACCCCCCTCCCTGTTCTTGTTTGTAGTTTAAATTTGGTGGCTTTTGCAGTGCCCGCCCCACTGTAGATTTGATCTAGGACACTCCCCCAGTCCCATCTCTTTACCGCATTCTATCTAATAAACCCTTTCTGCACTTGCTTTTAGTCCTTTTTAATTTAATTACATTTTTTTCAAACTGTGTGTGGACTAATATTGCTACATACTCAAGTGTGCCAGCTTGCACTGCATGTGAATTGTTTTTACTACTGTTTTTGCTACTTTTCTGAAAAAATAAATAAATAAATAAATTATCTGCTTTTACTGTATTTGTGTTTCTTCCTAATTTATTTTGCTTTTGCGTCATCTTAAAAGTACTCAGTTGTATTTATTACTTCTTGGTGCAACTAATTCTAAGCCTTTTAGTTTAAGCACTTGGGCTTCAGACCAGTTGTTTTACATTAAGAAGGTTTGTGGTTTGCACTGTAGTGGCAGGACAGGTAGCTTACATCCTTCTAAGTTGGGAACTGCTGATTGAGGGCTCAGTGTCAGTTATTCTAAAAGTGTATTAATTCTGGTTTAAGCACTTGGGCTTCAGGCCAGTTATTTTACATTAAAAGGGTTCGTGGTCTGCACTCTTGTGGGAGGGGAGGCTGGACTCTGCCCTTCTGAGCTGGGAATTTCTGGTTAAAGGCTTATAGTGCCTGCATATTTCAACTGTTTCTTACTGAAATTGGTACACCTTGTTTGCTGTAGCGTAGACTAGATCCAGGCCTGCTGAATCTAGCTTTCTTTGTATAACTTAAGCACTAATCCAGGCATTCTTCAAAGTATTCAATTGTATTTATTACTGCTTGTTAGTAACTTGATTAAAGTGTAGCTATCATTCTAAGTCTTTTGGATTAAGCACTTGGGCTTCAGACCAGTTGTTTTACATTAGGAAGGTTTGTGGCCTGCACTGTGGTGGCAGGACAGGTGGCTTACATCCTTCTAAGTTGGGAACTGCTGATTGAGGGCTCAGTGTCTGTTATTCTAAAAGTGTATTAGTTCTGGTTTAAGCACTTGGGCTTCAGGCCAGTTATTTTACATTAAGAAGGTTCGTGGTCTGCACTCTTGTGGGAGGAGAGGCTGGACTCTGCCCTTCTGAGCTGGGAATTTCTGGTTAAAGGCTTATAGTGCCTGCATATTTCAACTGTTTCTTACTGAAATTGGTACACCTTGTTTGCTGTAGCATAGACTAGATCCAGGCCTGCTGAATCTAGCTCTGTTTGTATGCGTGTTGTTTGTTTGCTTGTTATTTCCCTGAAACGCTAATACCAACTAAACAGCGGCTTTTCAGCACTTCTGTGGATCCCTAGTGATATCTGCATTGCTTACTGTACTCATTTCCTTGTTTCACTTAAAAGAAAGTTACTGTTTGTCGTTTTTGCATTTTAGTTACCTGTAACACATTGCATTTAAGTTACCTGGCACTTGCTCACCAAAGGCACTTGCTCACTAAAGCAATTATATAAGTCAGCACTAAAAAATTAAAAGCACTACACTCTCACAAAGTCCTCTCGAGTACCTTGTTCCCCATTGGCCCTTTTTTTCAATTATAAAGGAATTCCCAATACTATTCTAGCATGTCCAAAGGTCAGTTGTCAATCTTCTCTCCGGTCCAGCTGGTGAATCTGGGAATCTTGAGACAATGTTACAACTGCCTCATGTACACAGACAACCCTCTCCTCCTCCCAATAAATTCCAACACATGTGAGAGATGCATCCATATAGCCAAACTGGAGGCTAAGCTCTCTCAACTCAGTACTGGTGTAACCAGTCAGGAGGAGAAGGAAACCACACTCAGTACAATTCCAGTCTCACATAGACCTACCATGACAGCAGACCAAACACATAAACACACAAAAACATACTCGGAGGCTCTAAATAAAAATCTGCTTAAGCAGCAGAGACCTCCAAAGCAGACACCCAAGCAACCGCTACCCCAAAACAAAACACATGCAACACATATCTCACAAAGCCAGTGTGCCGAACAGTCACAGCCCTTAAGGCTAAACAACACACCTGATACACTTGTAATAGGTGACTCTATCATCAGGCACACTGACTTCCCGCTCACCAGGCTGAACAAGGAGAAGGGCACGGTGAGCTGCCTGTCGGGCGCTAGGATCCGCCACATAACACAAGCACTCAGGTCACTCCAAGGCAAGTACAAATATGACTCAGTCATTGTCCATGCTGGTGTGAATGACCTGAGACGTACCTCCCTGGACTACATGAAAAGAGACATAGAGGAGCTCTCTGAGCATGTGGCCCAGGCCGGTATGACCCTGACCTTGAGTAGCATCTTACCCTCACCAAGAATGATGCCACAATATGAAGACAAGATGATCAATTTCAACAATTGGCTTAATTATTGGTGTCATTCAAAGGGGATCCAATGCCTGTCAGCCTGGGATGACATGCTCGACAAGCCACGATGCTTCGCTAGGGACGGCCTGCACCTGTCACCCCTGGGCTTTTGGATATTGGCAAAGGCTCTTGCTACCCCCATAGTGCCTTTTTTAGGCAAGGCTCAAAAGACAAACCCAACTCCATAGGTATCACAAGGGATAAGAAACTAAAAGTAATGCTACTCAACGCCAGAAGTCCAAACCGCAAGATGCATGCACTCGAAACTCTCCTTAGCATGGAGAAAATCGATATCTGTGCAGTAACAGAAACCTGGTTCAAGGCTCCCGAGAGCACCCCAGCACTACCAGGTTATACCTCATACCATGCTTTTCGGCCCCAAAACTTGGACCAACCCACAAAAGGAGGGGGAGTATCAATATTCGTCAAAGATACCCACACCTCCAGGTTGGTGGCAGAGCACGAAGCATCAGAGACTATCCATGTGCAACTAACAGTGGGTAAAACTGCCTTCCAGTTTATAGCCTGCTACAGACCACCCTCCCTAACCCAGGAACCCCACTCGGCCTTCATGAGAACACTGGAAAATATGAAGGTCTCTCCAAACACCATTATATTGGGCGACTTCAACTACCCAAACATAGACTGGGAGCATTACTCTAGCTCCAACACCCTAGCCCAAAGGTTCCTAGAATTTATAAACTCAAATGCTATGGAACAACTTGTTACCACTCCCACAAGAGGGGAAAACATACTGGACCTGATCATCACCAACATGGGGACTCTATGCTCCAGACCAGACCAGAAGTGTATCCCTCACTGGTAAGATCAGACCATAAACTAATCTCACTGGATGTTCACATCCCGACACCACCCCCTACCCAGAAAACCACAGTGAAAAACTTCTCTAAAGCAAATTTCACACTCCTCAAAACTGAGGTGGAATCCTTCAAAGCCCCCGGGCCTGTGGAAAATATGGCCCAGACCGCAGAATCCTTTATAAATGCATTCTATGCACACCTTCAGGAATGCATGGATCATGTGATCCCAAATAAAACCAAGACCCAATCCTCCAAAGGCAGACGTCCTGTCTGGTGGACCCCAGCCATAAACAAGCTATACAATAGAAGGAGGAAGCTACTAAATGATAGAGCAAAATTCCAAAAAGGGAAGGCATCTCTGTTCAGTATTAGCAAAAAACTACGGGCACTCATAAAATCGTCTAAGGCCAGCTTCAAGAGAAAAATTGCACAGGACACTAAGGATAATCACAAGGCTTTCTTTAGTTATGTTAGGAACCTGGGTGGTAATTCCCAGATATGCTCAGAATTAGTCCAAAATGACAAAAAATACACCGAACCCACAGACATTGCCAACATCCTAGCTGACAGGTTCAGTGCAAACTCCTCCCCCCCTCCCCACCAAAAGGGCAAATATCGATTCCAGCAGAGTGCTGCCCCCCTGACATCTTGGATGCTCAGGTAAGAGCTGCCCTCTCCAAAGCAAAAAACACAGCATCAATGGGACCAGACGGTGTCTCGGGCTGCATCCTACATGAAATACAAGAAGAGCTAAACCCAAACGTAAAACTACTGTTCAATCTCAGCCTTACTACAGGATATGTACCCAAAGAGTGGCGCAACTGTGGTCCCTCTCCACAAAGGTGGTGCCTCAACGGATCCTGGAAACTATCGCCCCATAAGCCTGACTAGCTTGGTCTGCAAAGCTATGGAAAGGATAATCATGGACCTCATAAATAAAGATATTGTGGACCTACAGACACTGGATCCTACCCAGTTCGGCTTTGTTAAGGGCATATCCTGCCTCTTAAACCTTGTTGATTTCTTTGAAACAGTCACCAAGGCCATTGACGAGGGGAAGGTGGTCCATACAGCCTACCTGGACCTCACAAAAGCCTTCGATACAATACTCCACTCGGGCATTATAGATAAGCTCACCAGCTTAAATATAAACCCCTATGTCACTAGATGGGTTGCAAACTGGCTCAAGGACAGAACCCACATGGTTAGAATTGCTGGAGCCATGTCAGACTCCAAACCAGTTACAAGTGGCGTCCCACAAGGCTCAGTCCTGGGACCTCTCTTGTTCAGTATATATTTCTCGGAGGTACAGGCCAACACGGAAGGACTGTGGCTGACCAAGTTTGCAGATGACTGCAAACTGGGTGCCATAATCGACTCTCCAGCCGACACAAGCATCCTCCAAAAGGGCCTCATAGAAACAGACAACTGGTGCCAGAGCCATGGCCTCAAGCTAAACGCCAAAAAGTGTATAGTCATCCCCTTTGGCAAAAACAAAGTGCCCACAAATTACCACATAGGTGGTAATCTATTAAGTACAGAAGAAGTAATTAGGGACCTGGGGACCCAAGTTTATAGCAATCTCTCATTTGACAACCACGTGGCCAAAGTGGTTAGAAAAATATTTTATATAGCCCACTTAATCATGAAGGGATTCACATCTAGATCGGGGGAGGTCATCGTGCCTCTTTACTCATCCCTTATCAGGCCCATAATTGAGTACAATGCCCCTTTTGGGATGTACCTTACCAGACACCTGCAGCAACTGGAAAGACCCCAAAAGTACCTCACCAAGAGGATCAAAGGGCTCAAACAGATGCCATATGCTGCCCGGTTAAAGAAACTCCAGCTCTACTCAGTGGCATACCGCCTGTTCAGAGGCGATCTGTGCCTGACGTATAAAGCCATGTCCAACCCGGAATTAATGGACATGCTGCACCTCAGAAAATCCAAATCCTATCGAGCTACACGCTCGAGAGACTTGAACCTCAGCACTGAAATAAATAGGACATGCTGGAGGGACAGATTCATAACCCAGAGGCTCCCTTCACACTGGAATAAAATCCCAGTCCAGGTTAGGCAGAGTCCCTCATTGACTCTCTTCAAGAGGAATCTTGATGAGTGGATGGGAGATCGTAGGTTTACCCCGGGTATGACTTCTGTGTCACTGTTAGACAGAGGCACAGTATACGAACCTCAAAAAAAGGGCATAGCAAAATTAATTTAAAATGGGTGGCGAAAGCCAAACACATTCTGGCTAGGCTTATAAATGCCCTAGGGCAGATAGCCTAGTATGAACCTATGAACCTATATGCAATTACTTTTGCTATGCAGCTGTGCTATAACTAATTATCTTCTTCATTTACTTGTTTCTACACTGTATTATGCAAATGTAAATTTATCCAGACCCATTGTGCAAGTCCTCATGTGTAAATGTGGTGCTCTTTCAATTCTGGTGCTTTATTTTCTTTGCATTTCTTGTAGGTGTTAGCACATAGTCATGTATGCAATGTGCATAAGCAGTTTCACATCAGCAGGTATGCTCATGCGCATCATTAATTTGAAATTGTTTTAATTTAATTTTTTTTTCCTCTGGCCATTCTTATTATTATTAACTGGCAAGTGATGTCTAGTACTTCACCTAGTGATATGGGCCTTGTCCCAGGACAAATAATCTTAGCAAAGCACCTTGCTTTCAGTATTTCATTCTGCTGTACTGCGCTATACTTTTATAAATCAGAACCCGCATGTGCAATTTTGTTACAATGGATTGCATAAGCAAACTCATTCTTCAGAATTTCATGCTTTAAGAGAGACATTGTCAGCCTGGCATCAGTGGCCTCTAACATTATTTTATATAGCACGGTAACTTTGTTTAGCATGAAGTGTAAAAACAACCTGAAAGTTCCTGTTCAGCCTGGGGAACAACATACATCAGGATACACACATCTTGTGAGCAATTCTTCCAGGAAGCAAATAGTGCAAGTATTGAATGCAGAGACTGTCACAGCTCAGGTTATTGCTTTCATGCGCACTGACATATTGCTTTCCCAAAAACAGTGCAGTATTTAACAGAAAACACAGTTCATTCATGTCTTTTCACCTTTCAAGAGAATTAATAACACAGGTAATTCACTTTCCTCACACACGTGGTAACAATTCTTCCAATACAACTTGTAGAATTACCTCACAGTTTTTAACAGAGTTCCTTCTCCATCTCTGGCGACGCCCTCTAACCTTCTCCCACAGGAATAAGCCATTCTGTAGCAACACTAACCATACTGCACTCTAAATTCACCTAGCCCCACCCTTGTTTCCATGGAAATCTCCCTTACCTGCTTGACAAAAGGTCCTATACTTTTCCCTCACAGACCTGCTTTCCTAGTGATTTGCCCTCTAGCTGCAGCCACAACTTTTCAGTAGCTGTCAGTATTCCAAGAGCAACAAATATTTTTTGCACTTTATCTGTTCTTCTGGGACCACAATACTGCATGCTGTGTACTTGTTGCAGAAACAGTCAACAGCAGATCAGTACTTCAGTCTGTAGAAAAAGCTGCAGTTACTAAACAGAATATGGAGAATGAAGTTCTATGGTTTATGCTCCTTGACTAGTTAGTGATACAATATACTGTGGTTGTGGCATAACAGATGAAGGACAAATGTGTAGTATAAGTTAAAAATTGGTTGTGTCATATTACAGACTGCATTTCCTGTATTTTCAGTATCTGTGGTGAAAGAAGTGGTTATTATTTGAAAACAATGATAGATGCAAGATAATTTCTTAAGGCATTTGTTTCAGAAAAACGTAACTAATGCTGATATTTTTCTGTGCAATACAGTAGCTCAAAATGAGCTTCGGAAAAAACAATAAATCACGTAGGTGGTAAAGACACTGAATAACAAACATGTTATTAGTTAGACCTTACAGTGGTTCCATTTGTATTATATAAACCTTTAAAGTTTGTTTGTGTCTTTCGGCTTTTCCCGGATAGGGGTCGCCACAGTGGAACTCCGGTCCGCTAAAGATTGGCAGTAGATTTTTACGTGCCGAATTGCCAGCCCTGACACACAACCTTCAATGAAGGTACACCCATTCACGCATGTCTCCACACAGAAGACACTCTAGCTGAGAATCGAACAGGACAACGTCTTACTGTGAGGCGACAATGCTACTGCAGCACCACCACTGCTGTTTATATAAACCTTTAAAGTATTGTGTGGAAAAAGAGAAGATATGAGACACTGCAGGGTATGCAAACATAGAGCTGACACATTCATAACGGTTCATGTTTCTGCATCCTACAGCCAAAAAACATGCACCTAAGGCATATGTAATGAGAATATATCTAAGATGAGCCTACAAAGAAAATATTAACAGACTGATGGTATCCATTCAGGAAACTGCAAAGCAGATATGCAGGTGTTCGTAAGCATTCGTTGAAACCTCAGAAAAGTTGTCAAAGCATGATTTCTGGCTACCTAGTATAGAATTGGTTATTACGTTTATTATGCATTTTGGTTTTATATGTAGTTCTCGTGTATGTGTATATATATATATATATGTATATATATATATATATATATATATATATATATATGTATATATATATATATATATATGTGTGTGTGTGTGTGTGTATATACATAGGTATATATATATATATATATATATGTACATACATATATTTTATATATATATATATATATATATATATATATATATATATATATATATATATATATATATATATGTACATATATATATTATAAAACTAAAAAATGCACAAGTAAGAAGAGACTTATTTGTAATATAAAAAAAACTTCTTGAAAAATAATTAAACACCATTAACACTGAACTATATGTGACTAATAATTAAAACAAGCAATAAAGGACATGGACACTGAACGGATGATTAAGCTTTCGTTCTTTAACGATCATAGAACTTCTTCAGAATGACAGGAGTTACAGTGGAGACAATACTAAATAAGAGTTAGTGTCATGTGATTGTACAGTATCCAATAAAAAGATTGCAGTGAGTAGTGAAAGTACCCAATAAGTGACATATATACATTTGAAAAAAAAAAAAAAAACAACAAATGAACTGTAGTAACTAGGTTAACAATAATATGCAAGAATAACTGTAAAATGTTTAAACAAGTGCAAAATTCTATACATAGTAATGTCATGACCAAAAATTAATGTGAATACCATATTAGGGCACACTTAATATTCATGTTATCATGTTGTTGAAGAAAAAGAAGTTGTTGTTAAGTACCAGTTTTACAAGTGTAGATATGGTGAATATTTTAATGTTTGAGAAGGTGGTGTATTTGTGTAAGAACTGGTTAAGTAACTCAATGCCTTTAAAGTGTGGTATATTTGTGTAAAGGGCCTCGATGTCTAAAGCTACTAAGATGCAGTCTGAAAGTTTATCTGTAATGGCATGTAATTCATTTAAGAAAGCCCAAGAGATTCTTAAAAAATAATGTGTGTATATATAATATATATATATATATATATATATATATATATATATATATATATATATATATATATATATATATATATACACACACACACACACACATATACATATATATATATATATATATATATATATATATACATACACACACACACACACATATATATATATATATATATATATATATATATATATATACACACACACATATATATATATATATATATATATATATATATACACACATATACATATATATATATATATATATATATATATATATATATATATATATATATATATATATATATATATATATATATATATATATATATATATATATATATATGCATATTAGCTGTTGGTGTTAAGTGCATAAAAAAACAGAAATGGAATGCAATATATTTTAAAAAGTACATTTTATCAATGACTCCTCTACACTTCTGTCACCATTCAATGTGCACTGATATTATGCGAGACATTGCAAATACTAAATTCGTACATAATCAACTGTAGTTCCTGGAAGAAAGAAACATGGGAGGTACAGGGGGGCTGGCCGCCCTGCAAAAGCAATTTTTACAAAAAATATAGTAAAGACACAAGAATGTGCAGGGGGGGCTTGTAACCCTGCAAAAGCAATTACTGCACAAAATTTTAGTAAAGAAACACGGGGGGGGATGCAGGGGGGCTGGACCCCCTGCAATAGCAATTCCTACCCAGACATATAGTACAGAAAAAAAAAAGGACAGAAAAATACACACAATACCTCCCTTAGAATGGCCGTATTTCAAGAATGGCAAAGTAGAATCATATAATGAATATTCACCATGTCACTTGATAATATGCATGGCTTGTCACTCAGCCATTATTACTATGCAACGTCACATGGGCTTGCCCTGTCAATCATTTCAGTCATGCCCATTTCTTAGCAGAAATGCTGGTGGGGTAGTGTTTCAATACAAAGCCCTTGCATATATGTGTGTGTGTGTGTGTGTGTGTGTGTGTGTGTGTGTGTGTGTGTGTTTGTGTGTGTGTTTGTGTGTATAGATATATATATATATATATATATATATATATATATATATATATATATATATATATATATACACACGTGTGTGTGTGTGTGTGCGTGTGTGTTTATTGCTTCTGTACTGAGAAGTACAATTTATACAGTTCAGGTGGTTGACTTTCAAACTTATTGCTTTCTTGGGCAAAAATGGGCCAGAATATGGCATGTTGTTTTTTTTTTTTTTTTATTAGCCTGCTGCTCCACGTTACAAACTGTCTGGCTCTATTAATACTTGCATTTTTCCAGTTTAGCTTAAAAAGTAACAGAAAAAGCAGCCAGGATAAGGTACTTGCAGGCACATTGACACATTAGCTTGTAATAGATAGACTGCTACAGAAAAATGTATAATAAAAGGAAGGGTAAAAGTTCAGTGAAAAGGCTATGTACTGCAAAAGTGATACCTGCCCAAGGGTTGGTTCAAGGACATCCTTTATGCATTGTACCACAAATCATAGGATCATTAGGAGGTGACTACGCTAATGGCCATGGGGCCCTTACAAGCCTAGCTAAGAGTTTATCCCCCCCAAAAAAACCTCAGTCAGCACCTGGTGCCCCCATCAGTGAGGGACACAGGTGGATCCCCTGGGACAAATATGTGGTTTCCCATCCACTCATCAAGGCTGCACCTGAAAAGGGTTATAGAGGTGCTCTTGCTTGACATGTAAGAAGTATGTTTTTGTCTGGCAGTTGGCACAGAAGGTTTAGGCTGTGCATTGTAGTTCCTGTGCTACAAAATTTGATGTCCTTGGTGCTCATTTGCCTAGTGTGTGACCCTGAGCATGTCACCTGAACCAGATACATACCTCTCAACCTCTTAGAGCAAGAAATATGGACAAAGCCATTAATAAAAGTGGGGGAAAGGCTCAAAAATAGGGACATTTTTTAAATATTGCTCTTGCAAGCATAGAAAGTTGTGCATTAACATGAATTTTCTGAAGGGTATGAAGTCTGAAACTCAGATGTCTGCCATTATTTTTTTAACTTCAGTCTTTAATGATTTGCCACTAATTTGCCAGAAAACCACAATTTTATGAAAATGGACCAAAAATATGAGGCAAAAATCTGCACATTCTGCAAAAATCTGTACAGTTGAGAGGTACGACCAGATATTGCTACTTGGTTGCCCCTGAAAACGGATTTGTGTCTGGTGGACCTACTCGGTTAATAAATGGGCATAATTATTATTGTAGTGCATGCAGCTCCACAATTGCATTCCAAATTCAGTAAAAACACATGCTTGTTAAAACACCTTTCTGACATCAGAAAGATGCTTAACTATTGGTACACCCCCCCACCCTCAGCACTATTAAACTCTAGTCTCATGCTTAACAATGCTGAGACATATTGCTGGGTGCCCTAGTACACTTATGAAATGCATTATTCTAGTTTGTTTAATAAAACAATGACATTGTTCTGGCGAAGACTGAGTTCTACGCTCAGTGACAATATGTTCAGGCAAATCATAAGCAGCTCTCTCTTCATATGACTGGTGGTAGAGATATAATTTCTGGTATGTAAAATACTTCAAGACATTTTGCACATGCATGCAGTCATTACCATCATGAATCCATATTTCATAAAATGTGTGTTGAAATATATTTAGAACCTTTTCACAACATCCAACTGGAATTCCAATAAGTGTGAAGGTACTTGTCTTGGTACCTTCTGTTCCTTTTCCATTTGACAGGATATTTAGGCTTTGCACACAACATGTTTCCTCTTCTAATTTAGACTCCTGGACTACTCCTCTAGGTAGTGCTTTTATTTTAACAATACCTGGCTGATGACCTGTATGTAGTTCTGCCAGTACTGCTGTTCTTAACTTACAGGTGCCTATAATTTGACTGCCCTATATGATATGCCCTTTTTCCACTCAAAATTCAAGTTACCTTATAAAAAAATATTTTCAAACTCTCTTCACCATTCATAATTACTAGCTTTGGTCATCCCTACAACACAAAATGTAATACTTGTAACAGTTCAGGGTTAGCTTTTGTTATTTATGCTACTATTACATTGTCCTCAATAGAAATGTCCTGAGAATTTATTCAGTCAAATTATTCGGGTTGTCTGGAACTCCTGTAGATTGATAATAGCACCCATCTCTGAATTCTTGCTGCATTTATGGTAAGCAATATATTGTGTTCACCAAACAAACTTAATAAAAATATGTTCAGTGATCAGCTTGAATTTTTTACAACAGCGGTATTGACGGAATTTCATTACTCCAAAACAAACTGGTTCTGTCTTGATTCAAGAATAACTTTTCTCATTTCAAGAAAGAGTTTCTGTATTTGGCATTAACGTTTCATGGTGTTAAGGCACAAAATAACTGAATTACTGCATTTATGCCATATTTTGGGACCTGACCAGCTGGTGATACTCGTAACTATTAACCACAGTGTTTCAAACACCTTATTACAAGTCAATATTTTCCACAGCTACAGATTTACAATTGACCATCACACCAAGATTTCCTCTCATCACCAGATTCACTAATAAATAAGATCAAAAGTTACCCCTGAGCGTAGGAAATACACCAGCAGAGTCAATAAATGATAATCCCAACAGCAGCGGATGCTGGTGTAATGCGGCCCAAAACCAATTCTTGAAAACAGTATACACCAACGTGTAAATCACAGGTAGTAAAAATGCTGTGAAAGGGAAGCCTTTCACTGAGACCACTCTTCGAGTAACAAAACTTCCAGATAAGAAAATCACCACGCTAACATTAGCAATGTGGAGCAGTAATTCTTTTAATAACAGTGAGCGCTTTCGCCATTCGGCTTCTTCAGACTGTACAACAATGATACAAATCAAACAGCTACTTTTAAAATGTTTCCCACCCTCCCATTGGTTGAACCACAAAACACATATGCAATGAAATGCAAGTAAAAACAATCACGTATAAAATGCATTCTGAACAGAGCGCGCTGCTTCATTGCACGCATACAAATATTTCCAAACGAACTAGCATTCACTTCGCTTCATTAGTTATAGAGTACTGAAACCAACAATACTCAAAATACAAATACAGGTATAAAAATCCCATAAAACACATTTCCTTACAATGATCATTGCCATAAGGGTAACAAAACCTTATGCACACTTTACCTTGAAACAGCTCGTGTAAACGGCATAGCTACATTTCATTACATTAGGCTAGAATGCTATGCATATGGATTAAACATACACTTACCGCTATGAAAGTAGCGTTCAGTGCCTTTGAATAAATGCTCAAACAACATTCCTTCCTACTCTGCATATCCAACGTGCTGCATTAACCAAGGAAAATACTGAACTGCTCATAAATATGTCGTCATCGTGTATTTAAAGGGGGACGACGAACAAATGTCATTTAATTAATCCTTTAAGTGTAGTAGGTACCACAACTTACACAAGACATATATATATTCAAGATATACTTCCTCTTCTAGGGACAATAGAAGAGGCAAACTGTAACCAAATTTAAAATGGAATAAGTTTAAAAAAGGGTAAACGGAAATCAAGCTTCACTTATTCAAAACATACTTATAAGTTTCAGTTCAGTATTTGACAATGATCATTGTAAGGAAATGTGTTTTATGGGATTTTTATACCTGTATTTGTATTTTGAGTATTGTTGGTTTCAGTACTCTATAACTAATGAAGCGAAGTGAATGCTAGTTCGTTTGGAAATATTTGTATGCGTGCAATGAAGCAGCGCGCTCTGTTCAGAATGCATTTTATACGTGATTGTTTTTACTTGCATTTCATTGCATATGTGTTTTGTGGTTCAACCAATGGGAGGGTGGGAAACATTTTAAAAGTAGTTGTTTGATTTGTATCATTGTTGTACAGTCTGAAGAAGCCGAATGGCGAAAGCGCTCACTGTTATTAAAAGAATTACTGCTCCACATTGCTAATGTTAGCGTGGTGATTTTCTTATCTGGAAGTTTTGTTACTCGAAGAGTGGTCTCAGTGAAAGGCTTCCCTTTCACAGCATTTTTACTACCTGTGATTTACACGTTGGTGTATACTGTTTTCAAGAATTGGTTTTGGGCCGCATTACACCAGCATCCGCTGCTGTTGAGATTCACTAATAAGGCAACATTTCATCCTGCTGCAAGTATGTTTTTTCCCTTCATTGCTTGGGACCCTGTTATCCTGATCAGTACTGCTGCAATTGTGATTATTTTTTCCGTATCAGTCTAAACCTTTTAACTTTAGTCAAAACCAGATTTCAAATAAAAAACATAGTTATCTGTACCATAATGTTTTATTGAGTGAATTTTTTGCTATAGTTGTGGGAAAGGTTCCCATTTGAACTAAAAGAAGATGAAGTGCAGTGGAAGGAAGTGAGGAGTTATTGTGGTAGGGACAAAGGGAGAAGGGAAGCTAGCAGGGACAGAAAAACATATATAAAACCCAGACACAAACAGAGAGAGACAGGTGTAACACTGACACAAAAGATGAGAAGGTTGGACAAAAAACATGATAAGGGGATGACAAATAAGGTAGGGGAACACCTAGGCAAAGGATAATGCAGGGTACTTAGTGTTGGTGCAGCGGTAGCGTTGTTGCCTCACACAAGAGGTTCTCCTGTTTGATTCTTTGCTGGAGTGCCTTCTGTATGGAGTCTGCATGTCTTCCCTGCAGTTGGGTGGCCTCTGAAAGACATGCGCGAATGCCATGCCTTCTCTGAAGGTTGGGCGTCGGGCTGGCAACTCGGCACCATAAAAAAAAAATCTACTGCCAATCGTTAGTGGACTGGAGTTCCACTGTGGCGACCCCTAACCGGGAAAAGCCGAAAAGACAAACAACAACAACTTAGCAGATGCCAGGCTGGCCTCTGTGACTGATGTCATGTGTAGGCTGTGTCTCCAGTGACCTAATGGTCAGGATCTTGGAGTTACACAACTTAACCAGACATTTAAGAAGATACTGCATGGTTTCAAGATGGGCATCTCTCAGTGCAACTTGAATGGTACCAGCATCCACAACTGCGGCCAGGAAAGCACAGAAGACACTTTATTTTCACTGCAACACAGTTAGCAAAACCTGCTATATTTATCACCTGGCCATTACAAATTGCCTTATTGGTAAGATCAGATCATAAATCAGTCTCCTTTGAAATAAATGTAATAGTAGCACCCCATCAAACCCTAAAACCCTAAAGAATTTTCCCAAGTCAAATTACCTTCCATTAAGTGATAATAGGTCATTATAAAGCTCCTCCTAAACCTCAAAACATGGAGGTTTATGTATAAGTATACACAAATACCCTGTACAACCACTTCAATAACTGCATAGAAATGGCAGTACCTAACTAAACTAACCTAGGTCTAGCTGGAAAAACAAGTCACCCTGGTGGACCCCTGGCATAATTAGATTATGCAAAAGAAAGAAGAACTTTCTATCTAGAAGTAAGTGGGGGGTCTACAACAGAGAAAAAAACATCCTTTGTTTAGTATCAACAGGCAAATCAGGGAACTATTCAAATATTCAAAAGCTAAATATGAGACTAACATGGCCTCTCAAGCAAAGGATAACCATAAAGCAATTTTTAAAGTCTGAAATCTTAGGGAAACACTCAAAAATGTGCTGAGTTGGCTCTGAAGTTGCACTACCTATACTTAGCCAGGAGAAATATCAAACTTTCTGGCCAATAAATACGGCTCAAATTTCACCCTCATCACCTCCAGTCACTCTCTGTGAAATATCCCTTACCATTCCTTTGCCTGTTATCTCAAAAGAACAGGTCATCACTGCACTCTTCATATCTAGAAGAACAGCATCAATGGGCCTTGATGGAATTCCAGAGTGCCTATTAAATAGATTGAAACATGACCTAACAGACCCACTCGAATTTCTATTTAACCACAGTCTCCAGACAGGCTTTGTCCCAGTAGAGTAGAGTACAGCAACTGTCATCCCTCTGCACAAGGGGGACCATCAATGGACCCAGGAAACTACTGACCCATCCTGTCAAGCCCTCCAAAGCTAATTACAAATCAAAAATAGCCTTCCTAGCTAAGGATAATCACAAGATATTCTTTAACTATTTTCAGAATCTAAAAGGGAATACCCAGCTATGAGCTGAACTGGTTGTGGATGGCACCATCCATACTTGACTGGAGGTAATAGCCAACGTGCTAGTTGACAGATTTGTAGAAAACTTCATCCCCTGTCCCCTCCAATGAGTCCCCAAAGTATACCTGCCACCATTCCTCAGCCTATTACCTCAAGAGAGCAGGTCATCTTGGCTCTCTCCAAGGCCAAAAAACACAGCATCAATGGAACCATACAACATCCTAGGTTGCCTTTTAAACAACTTAAAACATGACCTAGCAGACCCACTTGGATCCCTGTTAAACAACAGCCTGAGAACTGGCTATGTTCCGGAGGAATGGAGGACAGCAACAGTAATCCATCTGGACAAAGGGGACCATCAACAGACCCTGGAAATTTTAGGCTCATAAGCTTGACTAGCCTAATCTACAAGGCCATGTAAAGAATCATTATAGATCTTGTTAACAAGGACATAGGTAATTTCCAAACTCTGAACCCAACCGAGTTTGAATTCGTTAAAGGTAGAACATGTCTGTTAAACATAGTTGACTTCTTTAAGAAAGTCACCAAGGCCCTGGACAAGAGAAAGACAGTCCATACTGCCTATCCAGACTTCACCTCTAGCAGAAGGCCAGTCACCAGTGGCACACCACAGGGTTCTGTGCTGGTTCCCTTACTGTTCAGAATTTATTTCTCAGGAGTCCAGGCAAACTTGTATGGTGTGTGGCTGACCAGGTTCACTGACAATTACAAATTGGGGGGAATCACTGAGTCCCCCAGTTATGTTAATATGCTGCAGACAGGGCTAATGCAGACAAACGATTGGTGGCAAAGCCACAGATTAAAGTTAAATGCAAAAAAAAAAAAAAAAGCATTATTATTCCATTTGGGAAAACTGACATCCCTGCTAATTACATTATAGACAGCACCCCCCCCCCCCAACTGTAGTCCCAGTGGTACATGAGCTGGGTACTCAGGTTGATAGCAATCTGAACTTTGACCACCAAGTATCCACAGTAGTAAAGGAAATTCTTCTATGTGGCACATCTTATAAGTAAAGGCATCATATCCAAATATAAGGATGTTATGATTACATTATACTTGGCCCTCATCAGACCAATAATTGAGTACAATGCTCCCTTTTGCATGTATATCACTAGACACCTGCAACAATTGGAGACACCATAGATATTTTTCCCCAGGAAATTACAGGGTACCCAAAACAAGTATTATACGGAAAGACTGACAGCTCTGTCACTGTATTCTGTCTCCTGCAGGTTGCTAAGGGATGACCTGTGCCTGGCTTACAGGGCAGTCTCCAACCTGGCCCTGATGGAAATGCTACACATTTGTAATCAAATTCAAGAGGCTCACCTGCTCCAGGGATCTTAACCTAGCCTCCGACATGAACAGGTCATGCTGGAGAAATAGATACATCTTCCAGAGACTGCCACTTCTCTGGAACAAGCTTCCAATTCATGTGAAACAAAGCACCTCCCTGACCCTCTTCAAATGCAGACTAGATCAATTAATGGGGGTGACCTCAGATTCACTCCTGGGGTGGTGCCCATGTCCCTCCTGGACATAGGAAGTTGGTATTAACTACCATAGGCCCTTATCTCTGCAAACTTCACTCACCTAGCTACCGACAACTGGGGCAACTCTGGATAAATATGGTTAGGCTTGTAAGGGCTCTAGCCATTAGCCTAGTAACCTCTTATAAACCTCTGACCCTATAAGTCTGACTAGCCTCATATGCAAAGCTATGGAAAGGATAATCATCGACCTGATTAACAATGACATAGGAAATCTCCAGACTCTAGACCCAACCCAGTTTGGCTTCTTCAAGGGCAGGTCCTGCCTGCTCAGTCTGGTGGACTTCTTTGAGAAGGCCACCAAGGTCATGGATGAGGCCAAGACAGTGCATACCACCTACCTTTACCTGGCCAAGGTATTTGACACAATACATCACTCACGAATTGTAGATAAACTCACAAAATTGGGCATAAACCTCTATGTCACCAGATGAATAGCCAAACAGCTAATGGACAGTACACACATTATTAGACTGGGGTAATCAACATCCAACAAGAGGCCAGTCACCAGTAGAGTACCACAGGGCTCAGTACTGGCCCTCCACCTGTTTGGGATTTACTTCTCAGATGTCAAGGCAAATGTAGATGACGTTGTGGGCAATCATTGACTCCCCAAATGGTGTTGATATCCTACAGAGAAGACTGATGCAGACTAATGACTGATGTCAGTACCATGGCTTCAAACTAAGAGTGAAGAAGTGCATAATAATACCCTTTGGGAAATCAAATACCCCTGCAGATTACAACATTGATAGCCCCCCCCCCCCAAGAGTGGAGCCAGTGGTAAGAGATCTAGAAACTCAGATAAACAGTAATCTGAATTAGACCACCATGTGTTTACTGTGGTGAGGAAATCCTTCTATGTGGCTCAGCTTATAAGTAAGGGCATGGCATCCAGATCTAAGGATGTCATAGTACCACTGCACTCGGCCCTCATCAGACCAATAATCAAGTACAATGCACCCTTTGGCATGTACCTCACCAGGCACCTGCAACAACTGGAGTGTCATCAGAGGCTTCTCACCAAAAGAAGTACAGGGTATAACCAACATGTCATATGCAGAGTGATTAAAAGCTCTGTTACTCTATTCAGTTCCCTACCGATTAATGAGGGGTGATCTATGCCTGACCTACAAGGCAGTTTCTGACTCAGCCCTGATGGAAATATTGCATATTTTCAAAACTAATTGCACAAGGCCTACCTGCTCCACGGATCTAAACCTGACCTCTGACATGAATACATCATAGTGGAAAAACAGATGTGCATCCCAGAGATTGCCCCTTCTCTGGAATAGGCTTCCTATTCACATGAAGCAGAGCCCTTCCCTGACCATCGTCAAGTACAGTCTGGACCAATGGATGGGAAATCGCAAATTTCACTCCTGGGGTGGTGCCCATGTCCCTTATGGGCAGAGGCAGTAGGTGAAAAATGTCAAATTCCCACCTGCTGACTCTTACCTTTCCTTAGGGACAGAAAATTAGAAAACATCTGGGTAGAACTGGCTAGGCTTATAAAGGCTCTTGAGCTGTTAGCCTAGTAATCTACTATGAAACTATGTATTGAAATTACTAAAAGTAGTTCTCCAGGTAAGCAAGGCCCAGTACAACCTCTGTCATGATTTCTTGGTAGATGAAGATATGGTGGGATTATGTGGTTGTTATGCATTCAGACAGTGTATGTCCAATAAGTCACAAAAGTATGTCATTAAAGTGCTGGTGATTGCAGATGCCTACTGTTGATATGTCATGACTTCTGAGATATGTAACAGAAAATCAGAGGCCATAGCAGAGGCTGGATGGACACACAAAACTGCAACTAATTTGATCAGGAACTTCACTGGGAAGAAGCATTGCATATGTCACTGTAAAGTCTGTATGGTTGTGGAACTATATGCACTGAAATTTTTTTTTGGCCAAACATTCAACAACTGTAGCATGTATAAGGTAGCACTTGGTCATTATGAGAATGTACAGAATAGGCACCTTGTGGTAACAGCATGGAAGGATATAAATCCTTTGTTTCAGATGTAAGCTAAGAATGCTCCAAATCTCTTCCTGTATTATACAGTACAAAAAGGAAGACACAAGAGAACTTAGGTGTGCATTTTGTGCCTGTCTGTGATGATATTTTATGATGTCTACCTGAATGACATTAACATAGTCGACCAACTTCAGTCACAGAACTACAGTACACATTAATAACATAATTATCAGTTGTTCTGTTTTATGTGTGACATTGCCTTAGTCAGTTTTTACTCTATTCCAGCAGAATGAAAACCTCTACTTGGTGTTTAAGTCAGGGTGAGCTGTAAAATTTATGCAACCATACTTCTGTATGATGCTAGGAAAGCAGCTGCTTTTAGATTATAGCAAAAGGAAAATATATGATGAAATTACAGACCAAAAGAGAGTGCACCACTGTCAGTCAAGGTCTCACTTCCCTGTACAGAAACACTGAAACCATGCACTGAAAAACTAGCATGTGGAGACTTCCTGTGTGATGTCCTACATGTAAGTTTGAGTGCTTTGGTGAGTCCCATGATCCTGGACATCCAGCATTATGACAACATCAGTTGTTATTCCTTCCTACATAACCTACCTTATTAACACCTGACAGCTGTGGTTCATGCTACATGGCTGTTTTCCTTATACTGAATACTGCCCTCCCAGGTCTGGTCTGTAGTGCAACAGCAAATATTCATCATTCATAAGCAGCCTGGAGAACTGAAGACTTTTCATCTTAGTGCTTTACTGCTTATTACATGGAAATGCATGCAATGACTGTATGTATTTACCTCACAATGTACTGTTAACTGCTACTAGATACACTCCATGCTCATTTATATGTTCTTTACTGCAATGTAGACAAGGGTACCTGTATAGTGTTTTGTCATGTTATTTTCCCTCACTGTCCAAGGCATTTACCTGAAGTCTTGTCAGCTCAACAGCCGTGCATAAAAGTCCAAGAGGTGATAAGGAGGGTCTGGGATGTCTAGTGTCTCGTTGCCTATCATGAAATGGTTTATTGACATGTGTTCTGGGCACCTCTCAAGCATGTATGCAACCTCTTTGGTAGTGTTCTGCCATGGTAACAGTGGGTGTGCAATGCCCAATGAAAAGAAACAATGCAGAGGTAATAATCCAGAAACATGCTGCCACAAAATTCCATTGGTGTGATGGCAATTAAAACTGATGTTTCTGACAAGCTAGAAATAAATTAAAGTACTTCATTCACTAGTGCATTTAAACTGCATGCAGCTAAGCAATAATTTAAATTTGCTTAAATTTAGTTACAAATATTTGTTTTATGTAACTATGGTGTGTATAGGTCTTTAAATTCTTAACTATCTTTTATCACATCATGTGACTATTTGCTACTTAAGTGTGTCAGCCCTCTGGATGTATAGTTTTGATGAAGCCTTTCACTGATAGAGACAAAATTGGTTAAATTGATCTTTGTTAATAAAGTCCTGTAATTTTACAGCCTTAAAATTGTGTTGCAGCATGTTTTTGGATTCTTGGCTTGTGGTTCACTGCCTTACTACCTTTTCTTGGTTACATTTCTAATTTAGCTAGTTTTTTTGCAGGGATGCATGAGAGAAATACATTATATTTCGGCTATAACAGTTTGTCTGGCAATTAGTGCAGATGAGCTGTTAGTGAGCTGCTTCCAGTAGTACAGGGTTTAATTCCCTCAACCTAGAGTCGTCTTCTGTGTGACTCTGACCAAGTCACTTCACCAGGAGGAGGTGGGTGACACACAAAGAAGGAGAATACCAGGATGGAGGACAATCATAGGAAAATATAGTGAAGGAGAAGAGAGTGATGCTGGGGATGACTGGACAGCAAAAGGAGGAGAAAGGTGACATACAAGGAAGGAAAACACTAGGCTGGATGACAGAGTGGGTAGAACCCTCTTACTGCCTGGGCTAGATGTATGGAGAGGCTACTCCAGGGATGGGATGGTTGTGTCCAGTGGGCAGTCCCAGGCTGTTAGCAAATGCTTAATGGAAGTGCCTTTTGAATTCCTGCACCCTTCATATAGACACTAATTAGTGCTTTACTAGATGTTATTTGGTTATGAATCCAGCAAGTCTCTTAATAGGTTGCCAGATTTATTTTCAGTAAATGTGAGTTTTTAGGGAAGAAATATTTACAGCTTCTCATGCTAAGTCTGTTTTCAATGTACAAGTATTTTGTTTTGTTTAGCAAATGTCAATGTGCTGTAAAATCAGAAGTAAATTTTAAATTAAATCCAAATCTCTGATTAGTGAAAAATGCTTACAATGTGCTGTTCCTGAATTTTTATTATGAGGTTTTTTTCTCTTTTTACTGAGGCACAAATGTCTTTGTGTCATTCTCTTACTTCTGCTATGATGTAGTTACTGATTTGATTTGTTCTTCTGTAGCATATTAACACTTCATCAAATAAACCTTCAGCATGAAAATGTAGTTATTCTCTTTGTTGTTCATATTGCTAGGATATCTAAAATATGTATATACATTATTAGAGTGTAATATTTATTGTTTTTTTTTCACAATATGTTCTTTCATGTTTAACAATGGATTACTGGTGAATTGTTACCAGCCTTCTATTCTTTATTGTTTTTTTTGTTTGTTTGTTTGTTTTATTTGTTTTTTGGTCTTCAGATGTCCTACATGCCCCGCCAACTTGCTACTGTGTCTGTTGTGCCTATATTGTACTCCAGCAAGAAAGGCAAAGAAATCTGCAATCACCATGTGTAATATCTCATACCATGATGTGGACTGAACCAATTATCAGTTAACGAGCTTGGATTTCACAGCTCAGGTAACCACTAATTTGAAAAATCCACCCAAAGAAATGACAGGCCCATCGTAAAGAAAGACAGAGAGATATTCCAGAAATTGCAGATAGGTCTAACATGAAGAACACAGCTGGGCAAGTGGCATGTATCTACCTAATATGTGCAGATGCAATGCATAACAATGCTATGAGAGCTTGCAAGCCATAGTAAAGGGCCTACAGTAATGTTTAAATCCATATTTTGACCTTTAAAAGAGGTGGAAATGGATGTACAAGAAATTAGGAAAAGGGGGTACAGCAAGCACAGGGACAAACACAAGGAATCAGAGGAGGTATAAATAGCAGTCGGGAGGGGAAGGAAGAGTAAATTCTTCCAGGTACAGACTTTCAAATTTTTTTCTTTCAGAAAAGGCTAGATGGGGAAGGATGTAAGGGTAATACAAGGGATGGAAAAATGGTGAGGTTTATTAGCAGGAGAACACAAGTAAACAAACATAAAACACAGATAAAGACTGATGGGGGGTTGACAGTAAAATAATAGATAATAGAGAAAAATGAAAGAAGTGGTGTTGGGAGGGCTGGACAACAAAAAGAGGAAGGAGGTGACACACAAGGAAGGAGAACACCAGAATAGGGGACAGAGTGGGTACAACCCTCCTTTATTGGCACAGTGGTGCAGCAGTAGCATTGTCACCTCACAGCAAGAGGTTCTCCAGTTCGATTCTTGGCTGGGGTGCCATCTGTGTGGAGTCTGCATGTCCTCACTACATTCGTGTGGGTTTCCTCCGGGTGCTATGGTTTCCTCCAATGTTATAAAGACATGCATCTAGAGTGTTTCTCCCCGGGCTTCTGCTGAAAATTGGCTTTGTTCCAAGTCAGACGTTCCCAGTTAACAAATGTTAAATAAATAAAATAAAATCTGCACTGCCTGGGCTAGATCCAGAGGCAGGTCAATCAGTATGTGTGCAGTGTCATAGCTCCCACTACCTGGAGAGAGAGAGAGAGAGAGAGAGAGTGTGTGTGTGTGTGTGTGTGTGTGTGTGTGTGTGTGTGTGTGTGTGTGCGTGTGTGTGTACACGCATGCATGTAGGTGTGTAGGAGCAGGTGTGGGCAATGTAGTCATGCAGAAAAATTATGGCCTTAATATTGACTGCTACATCTGTAGACTCCCTACAAGCACCCAATGGTAAAGCGGTACCCAGCAGCACACATTAAAATAAAACATATCAATTCAAACGTATGTATGGGAAACCATTACCTACAGTTACAGCTGTAGGATGAAAACATGTCAAAGTTGCTGTCCATGGGATCACACTGAAACAATCAATATGGGTCCACAAGGTAAGTACAAGGTAAAACTACAACCCCCTACAGCCACAAACACATAAAATAAACTGCTACTCACAAGAATTGCCCATCCATTAAAAAGACACACCTTTTCCTCCTACAGAAACACTGCCCCCCAAACAAAAAGTACTCCATGGGTTAAACTGTGTGCTGCAGTAGTACATGCAGCTACACATCAGGTCACTAACTACAGCTGCGCAGATACAGCAATGTCATAAATGAGAAGATGCCAATGTACAGTGTGGTACAGAATGCCTGTGTCATGTGTCCTGTTTGTGGGAGTGCAAGGTGCATTAGCTGCAAGTGCAATGCTTTGCATTACTGTACTAACTGATAGTACCTCATTAAGCTGTCATACTTCTACAATTGTTATGACAAATGTCACCACACAATTCACATCCAATTGTTATGAATTGCATGTCTTACTAATGTATGTATAATTAATTCCATTTGCAATATGCAACAGTAAGTAATGCAACTTAATATCACCTCTGATACACACACTATTAATATTAATGGGTGGACACATAATTTATTTATTTACTTATTGACATTTGTTGACCGGGAAAGTCGACTGGGTTGGGGACTCATTTTCAGCGGTGGCCCGGGGAGAAAAGCTTTGCAATTAACAATAAAAAGTAAAAATGTATACAAATAAGTAGCAAAACAGTAAGCAAAAGTTAAAGGTTTTAACAAATATAGACCGAAGAAAAAAGAATTACAACATTAATATACAACATAAAACTTAATATGAATCAGAAACATATTTAAACACTAGGTAACCGTTGGTATTGTAGTACAAGCAATTGAGTTGTTTCCTTTGGTGTCTCATGAAACAAAACAAAGAACTAAAATCATGGCAGTAGTAGATAGCAGTAATAGAGCTAATACTGTCAGAGTAGGAAGTTATTTTGAGACTATGGAGCTGGCTTAGGAATTAAGTAGTCCTGGTTCTATGGTGTTTTTTTTTTTGTTTTTTTTTTAATAACAATGGCATTTGTGGTTGTCAATGAGATCAGTTTTTAATGTGACTGAATTTCTTTATGCATTCTATTTGGATAATATGGGAGGGTAGGAATAAATGTCAGGTATGTAATGAATACCAGCAAAATATGTTAAGAAACATCCACATACATCTCTTACCCTGGATATGAACTACTTTCTCCTCTGGTAAAAGAGGGTGGTCTCCAAATTAGCTTTCTGAGCTACAAGAGAAAGAAAAAACTTAAAGAAATAATAAAACACACTCCAGTGCCAGCATGTATAATTTATAAAAGGCATATTACATGATTGTCAGTTATAGAAAGCACTTGCAATAAATTTCAGGGGCCCTACCTCTGGCCACTCCTTCCTAATGGATAAGAAGGTCAGTATGGCACCTGCAGACGTCACTGTAGAGGTGCCAACACTGCTCACCAGAGCCTGGGGTATGCCACCCTGTTAAGACTGCTCTAGGCATCCACTTTATACTGGGGACCCTCACAAGAGTCCCTAGTCATGTGCTCATTGTAGCCTCTTTGCAGCAAGAACAGAAAGATATACAACATCAGTGAACTTAGAAGCCAAGGCCATTCATCAGGTCACATTCCAGACACCCATGGTAGCCCTCTTGTGGTCAAGCACAGTGAGTTTTTCAGTACATTTGGGACAACATCAGGCAGCTGGTTAGCATGATCATTGATGGTGTCACCATTGCTCAGTGCACAAAAGGATGCAGCCACATCACAGCACTATGCTGCAAACACTGTCATGAAAAGTGTCTACTGGCTACATTTTGTTGAAATGTGTTTGAAGATTTTGTCTTTAGAACCTCTAAATTACATTTAACTATGCTCCACGGGGGTTAATGACCTGCCCACACATGGTCATTGTACTTTGCAGGTGCTCATCCAAGTGCACATAGGTGAGTCAGCCTTTTAGTAAGGCATTGGTCATTACTGCAATGAGAAAAATGTGCAATGCATGCGCATTCATTTGTTGGTACTTAATTAGCAGGAATTGTCATTCTAGAAGCTTCAAAATTGTCCTATGTAAACTCCTGCATTTGCCACGGAACTCATCTCACTATGGAAAATTGCTTAAGAACGACTAACTAATCTTATTGAAATTTTTCAAAGCAGGATTTTCTGTTGGGAGGGTAAATGCATTTGCAAAGAATTGATATCAAATGCCATTATGTATCTAGCTATGCCTGAGGATTTTCCTGATCATATGTACTTGTACAGATTATGTTGTTATTCTTAAAAGACATATCAATCCTGACAGTGTGGGGGTGTATCACTTTGACTGTTGGTGTACTACCATTAGGGTTGCCACCTTTTCAAATGCCCAGAGTGGGACATTTTTTTTGTAGAAACGTGAGATTTTGCAGGACAAAACAGACCCATGAACAGTGAATGGGTCACAGCTTCAATTGTTTGTCTAAATAAAAAGTTATTCTTGTAACATTTGAGGTGTTTATGCTATTTCATGTAACATTTTGGTGTTTCAAATACAAAATAACTTTTTATGCAACTATTAAAAAACTTATGATATATGTTTTGTCCTAAAATCTCAGGACAGTTGCCATTTGTTAGCTTTTTTTCACGGAACACAACTGCTCAAATAGGGACTGTCCCTCACAAAGATGGACAGGTGGTGACCCTAACTACCATGTCAGAGTACAAGAATACATAGGATACTTCTATGGGGTAGCACAATGTTCTGCAATGTGTGTATTATTCCTATGTTGGTAAATATAATACATGCATACCTGTACACCATGCATTGAGGTAATCAATGTTAATTGGTATAGCAGTTCTCTGAGAGCATGTACAACACTTGCAGTACTAAGTATTATTTAATGTTCATGGCTGTGTTTATTTGTGTGAAGAGGGGCTTGCTTATGCAGATGATAGTAGGTGATACACCTGGTGGATGATACCTGAGAGTAAGGTAACAATTTCTTGCAAAGTGCATGCAAAGTGCAGATCACTACTTAGTAATGTCCTTTGTGTATTAACCACTGGGGGAAGGTGGTAGACCAGATAGGCATGTAATACGAGCTGTAAACATTTACACATCAGATGTGTATGCCCCAAATTTTATGCTTGTGTACCTCCACAACACACTTTCTACAGCAGAAGCCAACATGTTCCTGGTATTTTTTCAAATCATCTCTATTACTGATATATTTTTGACCTTGTTAGGATATGCTTTAATTATGTGTTTGTGATGAACATTACTGTATGTGTAGAAATAATACACATCCACAAATACGCCTGTATGCTGTGTTACACATGGCATGAGAGTATGGTCTTCTGATGGCATGTTTAACTGTTATGATATTCAGCTGTAGAATACCCTGAGAAGCCATTACATGTCATCTCCATATGGATTACTGATTTTGGGTAGTTGGATCAGGTTGGGGAACTGTTCTGCTCTGATAATGATGGCAGCAATATCCTAACAGCACAATCAGAGCATCACTGTGTCAGTAATGGACATAGGCATTATCATGTCCATATCCCCACACCATTGTATGGACATAGCTTCTCTGCCTGTGTAACCCACCCCACAGAACAAAGAAGGCATGCAAGGACAGGAGGATGCAGACACACCAACCTGGAGAGGGATTTCTTCACTTGCAGCATAGTCTCCATTGAGTGCTGCAACCTCCATAGAGCAAGAGGAAGAAATGGGTAGAAGTCATTTCAGTGGCAGGATATATGATATTTATCATCCACCAAGTAAGAGAGGAGTATTAATGACCACAACTCGGTGTTTGTGTAGTCCTATAATACAGAGACAAGCTGACACCAGCACAGACCTTGCTATGCTGGTAGGGGTAGCACTTGGTCTGCATGATGTCCTTCAAGAGTGCATAGGCCACAAGTGCAACATAATGTACATGTGGCAAAGGGAGTTTGCACATATTAGGTGCCCTGTGTGGCAAGACATCATGGCCTGCACATTTCCTGTGGCCACTCATGGCATGGACCACCACTCCAGCATGACATAGACCATACCTGCAACCCTCCAAGGAGAGGGTTCTCCCATTGATAAGGTCTATGCACAAGTCTAACATTTAGTAATTTTGTTTATAAAGTAATTTTATATTATATTATTTGATTATATAATATTTCATTTTTTATTTCATATTTATATTTATATTTCATATTTTATAATTTTCTTGAATTATAGGAGGCTGTTGATGTTGTGGGTCAAGTAGGACACTGTCTTTATTACGACTGTTATACACAGTATTTCCCATAATGGAGCTATGAGTGTATGTTCCTTTAAGTGTATTTTGTATTTTTGGCGCCAAAAGAGGTTTTTAAATGAAGTAGCTATCACTGTTTGGGGTTCTGAGGACGTCTGTATTATCAGATGAAAGCGCTTAACCCTATGCTTTTGGACTTATTCATTGTTTCGTTAGTTATTCAATACATTGTTTTTATCCCTGGACAAGCTGTGGATCCTTTGAGCTGACTGTGTGCTGGTTGGAATTTTGGGTTTTGTTTACGTCTGTTTTGGAATTTTAAGTTGTTGTTTGCCATGGACAGCCCAATTGGTGATTCACCGGCTTCATCGTACAGGGATGAGATATCCAAAATTCGAGCAGAGATGTTGACATTAAAGGATGAGGTATCTCGTTTGATTGGTTTAGTTGAACGTACTTTTACATCACCCAAAGTGCTTGGGTCTGACGGCAACATTGTTTTTAGTTCTAAAGTTGCCAGGAAGTCTAGTGGTCACAACGTTTCTAGCCCCAACAACGAGATGACTAACACACCGATAGACACAAGTTCTCAATTTAATATACCAAATGGACAACAACAGTATGGGTGTGAGGATCGTTCCTTTCGTCTAAACGAAATTGAGGGAGTTCGGTCAAGGGTGAAGGTGTAAACAGTTGTTCAAACTATGTCAACGACAACGAACAGGATTTTACTTTTGACTTTAGTATGTTTCAAGTTCGAGACGAGGTTGAACGTCTGGGGGCTCGACCTAGATGCCAAATGGCTACAAAAACTCATTCAGGTATGTTAAGTATTCAGAATGATAAAACCAAAGATTCTGAGTGCGTAAAACAGGTCGCTGGGGGCGAGTCCCATTTTCACCTTCCCGGCAAGAAAAAATCTTTCGACAATCCTGGCCCTCTGTTGAAAGACAATTGTGGGGGTATGAGAATGACTGGCAATGAATGTTTAGAGAACTTTTTAGCAGATGATTTTGAATTTTGTACCACCAATAATCAATCTGATAGAAGGCACGAAAGACGACCTAGTAGCCGGTCCAAGGGAAGTCTCAAAGATATTATTTTCGACCTGGGGAAGAAGTTATTGACTATTAAAAACATCAAAATAGACAATGCTTACTTGACCAGATGTTTAACTTTAAAAATAGTTCCCAAAGGGCTTCGGTTTTTTAAACTACCCTTGGGAATTGAATATAGTGATAACACTAAAACTGTTTTTAACAAATTGTTTGATGGCTATGGGTTCGATTATATGAACTTGTTAATTAAGATTAATGATGAAAAACTGTCTTTTTTAGTTAATGAGGTAGGGAATATGAACAATGAAATTATTAATGATGTTTCTTTCTCCCAATGGAATGAGTTATATAATAAACAATTTACTATAGCTGAGCAAAAAGCTAGAAACATTTTCTCCAGGAAATGCAGGAAAATATCAAGGGATTTAGAAACTTATCAGAATAATAGAGCTTATGTTTGGCCTATAGATAGGAAAGAAACGGGGGGAGGAAGAAATGTGTTCCAGGGAGAGAGACAGACAGATTATGAGTCAAATTTTCAAGGGGGGAGATTCTTTCCCGCCCCCAAAAAACAACACTCAACATAAAACAGGAGATGGTAGTTATTGATCAAACAGACCATAGAGTCTTCACTGAAGGGGTGGAGAATTTTTTTGGTTATAAAGAAGGGGGGATCTCCCCACATTCTGTTTTAGATGTTTCAACTCAGGATGGGTTTAATGATATTTCCCATCATGAGATCAATTTTGAGAAGAAAATCATTTATTCATATCATGGGTTTAATATATTTAACTATACAGATCTTAATATTACACATGAAATGTTTCAGTTATTCACGAAGGGAACCAAATTCATCCCCACTGTGCGTTTCAATCTAGTTGATGTCATAAAAGAGGTCAAGTTGTATTGTAGGTGGTTGAATTTAGCCTTACAATTCAAACAGGGTGCTGAAGACCAAAATGAAACACTCAATACTAAAATAGTGAAAAGGAGTACCTACATTCCAGTTCCTCATCCACAGGTGTTGAATTTTGAGAAAATGGTTTGTCAAGATTTATACAGTTTTACAAAAATTAAGACGAAAGACCAGTTTAATGAACATGTTGATAATTTAACAGGGGAGGAACGTAAATGTTTGGACCTTTTCATTTCTAATGGGGATATTCGAGTCATGAAGCCTGATAAAGGGGGCGGGATAATGTTATTCAAAAATATTGATTACATTAACGCAATGACTAATATTATTCTACAATCTGGTAACTACGAGTTGGTATTATTGAATGAAATTAACGTAGGATACAAAAGGATAGATTTAGCCATTGAAGAATATTTTTTGGACCGGAGGATCACCAAGGACATTTATGATTTTCTAAAGGTTGAATTTCCCATTTTGGCTACGATTTTTGGTATTCCCAAAGTTCATAAATGTATTTCCCAGCCCCCTTTCAGGCCTATAGTCTCTGGTAGTCATTCCAAGACATACCCCATTGGGGTTTTTATCGACAGGTGGACCAAACCGGTATACGAAAAGATACCACACCTAATTAAGGATTCTTGGTCATTTCTGGGCCGATTGACATCAGATTTGTGGAGAAAGGGGTTAATTTTTATGACCATTGATGTGGTTGACCTCTTTTCTTGTATCCCGAGAGACACAGGTCTTGAATTTTTTAGTAATAGTCTGAGGCAACATTCAGACTTCAATTGGGACCATATCTGTCTTATTGTAGATATGATGTCACTTGTTTTGGATTATAATTTTATTCAATTCAAAGGAGAATATTACAAGCAAAAGAGAGGGGTGGTGATGGGGGCTTCTTGTGCCCCCATTTTCACCAATCTCATGATGCTGGAGTGGGAAACGAAATTTTTGTTTCCTAGCGAATTTTTTTCCAACATAGTGTTTTACACCAGGTATTTGGACGATTTATTTATTTTATGGAATGGTCCAACTAACAGGATTCCCCTCCTTATTGATTATATTAATCAAACCACAGATTTTTTGAGGTTCACTCATCAGTTTGATACTTGTGGAATTGCTTATTTGGACCTCTTTATTAGTCACTCAGAGGAAGGGTTTGTCTCCCGTATTCATAGGAAGGAGACATTTTCCAGTGATTATTTACAATATAGTAGTAATCACCCCAGACCCATTTTTAAGAATGTTTTTAAAGGACAATGTATTAGGGCAGCCCGTATGTCCTCGAACAGAGAGTTAATGTGTAGTGAACTTGAATTTATTAAATCTATGTTCCTTGATAGGGGGTACCCTAGTTTACTTTTGGATGATATCACACAGTATGTTAAAGGTGAATGGGGCAATAAATATCCTCCTATTTTGGGTGTGGGTTCCTTCAATAAGAGTAGGGATGGTTTTAACACAGTAAATAGGCACAGAGTGTGTGTTTTAAATTATTCACCTTTTGTTCAATATATCAAAAACATTATCTGTGAGCATTGGAGGTTGATTTGTGTTAATAAAGATCTAGAAGGTATTTTGGGAAAGAGACCTAGTTTTGTTTTCAAGACTGGACCCAATATTAAGAGTTTACTTGAGATGAGAAAACGTATTAAACTTAAATATGGAGGGACAAGGAAATGTGGGTGCTGTAGGCAGTGTGATGCCATTAGGGAAGATGAAGGTGTTAGGTTGGCAGATTTCAACAGGACATATGTGAAATGCATGGCTGGGAATTGTAACACTTCTAATGTAGTTTATATTGCAACATGCTTGGCCTGCCCTGCTTACTACATAGGAAAAACTGAGAGGCAGTTTAGAAAACGTATTTATGAACATCTCTATAAGATTAAAAAGAAAGATTCTAAGAATGCACTCTATAGACACATCTTTTCTTATGGTGATACGCACAGGTTTAAATTTTCGATTATTGATACTGTGGATGTTCCTCCTTTTGGGGGTAATTGGAAAGCTTTGCTTGCTATGAAAGAAGCTAAATGGCAAATATTAACAGATGCTACACAATTTCCTGGAATTAATGATTTTATTAGCATAAAGCCTTTCTTAATTTTGGCCTGAAAGATAGATTAATTTTTTACTGGAGTATATTTTTATTGGAGTATATTATCAAGTATTAATTATCAAACATTTAGTAATTTTGTTTATAAAGTCATTTTATATTATAATATTTGATTATATGATATTTCATTTTTTATTTCATATTTATATTTATATTTATATTTCATATTTTATAATTTTCTTGAATTATAGGAGGTTGTTGATGTTGTGGGTCAAGTAGGACACTGTCTTTATTACGACTGTTATACACAGTATTTCCCATAATGGAGCTATGAGGGTATGTTCCTTTAAGAGTATTCTGTATTTTTGGCACCAAAAGAGGTTTTTAAATGAAGTAGCTATCACTGTTTGGGGTTCTGAGGAAGTCTGTATTATCAGATGAAAGCGCTTACCCTATGCTTTTGGACTTATTCATTGTTTCGTTGGTTATTCAATAATTTGTTTTTATCCCTGGACAAGCTGTGGATCCTTTGAGCTGACTGTGTGCTGGTTGGAATTAGCAGGAATTGTCATTCTAGAAGCTTCAAAATTGTCCTATGTAAACTCCTGCATTCGCCACGGAACTCGTCTCACTATGGAAAATTGCTTAAGAAGGACTAACTAATCTTATTGAAATTTTTCAAAGCAGGATTTTCTGTTGGGAGGGTAAATGCATTTGCAAAGAATTGATATCAAATGTCATTATGTATCTAGCTATGCCTGAGGATTTTCCTGATCATATGTACTTGTACAGATTATGTTGTTATTCTTAAAAGACATATCAATCCTGACAGTGTGGGGGTGTATCACTTTGACTGTTGGTGTACTACCATTAGGGTTGCCACCTTTTCAAATGCCCAGAGTGGGACATTTTTTTTGTAGAAACGTGAGATTTTGCAGGACAAAACAGACCCAATTAACAGTGAATGGGTCACAGCTTCACTTGTTTGCCTAAATAAAAAGTTATTCTTGTAACATTTGAGGTGTTTATGCTATTTCATGTAACATTTTGGTGTTTCAAATACAAAATAACTTTTTATGCAACTATTAAAAAACTTATGATATATGTTTTGTCCTAAAATCTCAGGACAGTTGCCATTTGTTAGCTTTTTTTCACGGAACACAACTGCTCAAATAGGGACTGTCCCTCACAAAGATGGACAGGTGGTGACCCTAACTGCCATGTCAGAGTACAAGAATACATAGGATACTTCTATGGGGTAGCACAATGTTCTGCAATGTGTGTATTATTTCTATGTTGGTAAATATAATACATGCATACCTGTACACCATGCATTGAGGTAATCCATGTTAATTGGTATAGCAGTTCTCTGAGGGCATGTACAACACTTGCAGTACTAAGTATTATTTAATGTTCATGGCTGTGTTTATTTGTGTGAAGAGGGGCTTGCTTATGCAGATGATAGTAGGTGATACACCTGGTGGATGATACCTGAGAGTAAGGTAACAATTTCTTGCAAAGTGCATGCAAAGTGCAGATCACTACTTAGTAATGTCCTTTGTGTATTAACCACTGGGGGGAAGATGGGAGACCAGATAGGCATGTAATATGAGCTGTAAACATTTATACATCAGACGTGTATGCCCCAAATGTTATGCTTGTGTACCTCCACAACACACTTTCTGCAGCAGAAGCCAACATGTTCCTGGTATTTTTTCAAATCATCTCTATTACTGATATATTTTTGACCTTGTTAGGATATGCTTTAATTATGTGTTTGTGATGAACATTACTGTATGTGTAGAAATAATACACATCCACAAATACGCCTGTATGCTGTGTTACACATGGCCTGAGAGTATGGTCTCCTGATGGCATGTTTAACTGTTATGATATTCAGCTGTAGAATACCCTGAGAAGCCATTACATGTCATCTCCATATGGATTACTGATTTTGGGTAGTTTGATCAGGCTAGGGAACTGTTCTGCTCTGATAATGATGGCAGCAATATCCTACCAGCACAATCAGAGGATCACTGTGTCAGTAATGGACATAGGCATTATCATGTCCATATCCCCACACCATTGTATGGACATAGCTTCTCTGCCTGTGTAACCCACCCCACAGAACAAAGAAGGCATGCAAGGACAGGAGGATGCAGACACACCAACCTGGAGAGGGATTTCTTCACTTGCAGCATAGTCTCCATTGAGTGCTGCAACCTCCATAGAGCAAGAGGAAGAAATGGGTAGAAGTCATTTCAGTGGCAGGATATATGATATTTATCATCCACCAAGTAAGAGAGGAGTATTAATGACCACAACTCAGTGTTTGTGTAGTCCTATAATACAGAGACAAGCTGACACCAGCACAGACCTTGCTACGCTGGTAGGGGTAGCACTTGGTCTGCATGATGTCCTTCAAGAGTGCATAGGCCACAACTGCAACATAATGTACATGTGGCAAAGGGAGTTTGCACATATTAGGTGCCCTGTGTGGCAAGACATCATGGCCTGCACACTTCCTGTGGCCACTCATGGCATGGACCACCACTCCAGCATGACACAGACCATACCTGCAACCCTCCAAGGAGAGGGTTCTCCCATTGATAAGGTCATGCACAGTCTATGCACAAGTCTCCTGTGGCTGCCATGGGCCTGTCCACAAGATCCTGGCATGGTGCTGCAACATCTGTTGAGGCTGTGTCCTAGAAAACACTCAGTCACACTTTTGCACTGCCTATTTCCACACACTCAAAACAGCAATAAGATAGCACCCATTCCCGGGCAAGTCTATCCCTATCTTCAAACCACCATATGCTTGACTATGTGGCCCTCCCTACTTGTGCAGATGATAATGAATCTGCCCTGCCTTCTGTACTTTGTTACTTGAGTAGCCCATGTTTGACAACACACAGTGAGGCCAATCCATGCATGGTACAGCACATCCTGGGTGAAGGGTTGCTTGAATCATTTTTTCTCTTCTCTATAATACTTTATTCTAGGCCATAGTTATGAACCAGACACTGCCTCTTAGCCAGTGTGACAGCATACTGGGCATACTTCCATCTGTCATAGTCCTATCCTGCAGCCAGCTCTTCCACAGGTTCCTCATCAGGTACCTCTGCCATTGCTGAGTGTGAGACTTCCTCTTCCTGAATGTGTCTGCCCTGCTGTAACTGCATTCGTATATATATATATATATATATATATATATATATATATATATATATATATATATATATATACATATAATGACTGCGCAGACTGAAAATATCTTACTGCATGTATCAGTGTTATACAACATGGCACCCCCATGTATATCCAGACAGTAGAAGCAAGGGCTCCCTATTGAAATGACAGCACTCAAAATGCTGAGTGCTGACAAGTGAAAAAAAATTGAAAATGCAGGAAAAGAGTGAAGCTTGAACATTGCCCTTTTCCTTAAAACTTGTCTTTGCAGGGAGATCAAGCCCACCTGACCCACCTGAACTTATATATACTAACTCTGAGATCATCATACCTCAGAGAAAAGGAAATGTTTCAGCCATTCAGTCTCTGTGTTTTGAGTCTCATTCTAGCGGGTCCTAACATTTCATATGGCTACCTAAAGCAGGGTTTTAGCAGGCCAAACATGTTTGACAATGAAACGAAAAAGGCAACAACAAACTGGTAATCCAAACAACAGGAGATAGAAACCACGACACAGCACGACCGAGTAAACTATTTAATCAAATTAAGCGCTTTTCATTTATAATCATGTACATACTTCTTCAGATACCAAAAGTTTCAAACAAGCAGGTTAAATAGGCAAAGGATAATTGTCAATTAATACATTTAAACTCTTAAAGCACAATATACCTATTAAATACGTCTGCAACAATCTACATTCTAAAAACGTTCAACTGTTAATAACAAATGTATGTGTATGCGTATAATAAAACATATATATGAAATATAAAATAAGAACACGCCTACACTAAATCAAACCCATGATGGCATTGTCACCATTAATTAAGGGGTTGGCATCTGATAAGGATGATTTAACTGTTTTTGGTTTAGGGGCCCTGGGGCTGGCTGATATATCGGAGGGGGCCAATTTGGATATGGATATTTTATGTGAATCTTTTTTTACCAGATTAAGCAAAAATATGAAGGCTCTCTGGACTAATGTCTGGTATTTACGCCTATTTAAGGCATATCAGTGTAAAAATATCACACCCCGTGGCCTAAGGATTAAAGTGCAACCCCTGGTGTACAATATTGATGAGAAATTAATAGAGGATTGGAGTCAGATTCAACAATTAGCATCTTCTAAATTTGTTGATTCGCTGGCTGATTTTTATGAATGTACAGTTCAGACAAGGATCCAGGAACTTGAGAACATTTGTTTGGAAGCTAACAAATATGAGGTTTGCGGTTCCTTCTCTTCCCGGGTTAAACAACTAACGATGGAATTATTTAAGTTGGAACAAGGTTTGAAGGAAAAGAAGCTTAAAAAATTTCATAGGGATCTAGGTGATTATGAGAGAGGGAAACCGTTTGATGTATCCAGAAATGTCACATTTAGATTACCTAATAAAAGACCTTTAACTCCTAAGAGGAAGAGACCAAAATCTATACTAAAGAAGAGCTTGGACTCCTCTAGTTTCACCTCAGGGGAGGACACATCCTCCAATACGGAAGGGGAGGGAAACCATTCTGATGTCTCCCCTGATCCTAAAAGGAGGAATTTATCCCACCCTCCGGGTTTAGATTCAGACGAGGGGGGAGGAAGCATAAGAGGAGACAAACCCAAGGAGGGTTTGGAGGCCCTTTTAATACTCATGACAGAGCGTTAATTGTTAATTCTAATGTTCACAATATTTCCTCTGTGGAGCTAAGTAATACACAAATTAAAGTACTTGATAAAGGATTAAACTTTGTTCCTGTTTTTTTTGTTCCTGAATATTCCTTGGCACAGGATGTGGCTAATTTTTGCTGGTTGTTAAATTTAAAATTGTTCTATATGGACAATGTATCTACGTTGACTCATGGATTCAAATTTAAAAAATCATCTTTTGATCCACCTATGACTCATTTGGTAGGGGGTTTTCAAACCAATGTTTTGAAGGATTTACATTGTCATTTGAAGGATTTTTCTGTATCATATAACAATTTATCCAAAGATGAAGTGTGGTGTGTGGATGAACTTAGGAATAATAAGAACATAGTTATAACACAGGCTGATAAGGGTGGGACGGTAGTGGTCCAAGATAAGGCTAAATATGATAAGGAGGCCATGAGACAACTAGGGGATAAAAAATATTATATGGTTATGCCCCTGGACCCTACCCACCATTTTCAGTGTAAAATTGAATTATTTTTGACACAGGCAGTTGAGGAAGGCATTATAACACATGCAGATAAAAATCAACCTACTGTTTCTTCTCCAAAGAAACAGTATTTTTATCTGTTGCCTAAGATACATAAAGATGCCATTAACCCACCTGGGAGACCGATTTTTTCAGGACGTGGGTCTTTGACTGAACCATTGTCTGAATATCTGACACACTTTTTGAAACCTTTGCTCTCATTTATTAGAGCTAGGATTCAGGATACCACTCAGTTTTTGGATATTATTAATGATACACAACTTGAGTCTCATTGGCTATTATGTACTCTGGACATCACCTCTCTCTACACTAATATTCCAAATTGGGCGGGTTTGCAGGCCCTGGATTATTGTTTGGGCAGATCTGGTCTTTATCAACCTGGATTTAACACCTTCCTGGTATGTTTGGCAGAATATATTCTGACCAGTAATGTTTTTTATTTCCAGGACCAATGCTTCTGGCAGATAAAAGGTACGGCCATGGGTGCGTCTTTTGCACCCATTTATGCAGACCCATTCATGGCCTATATTGAGGAGGTCATGATCTATGATCCCAATCATAATATCTATATGTGTGAAATGGATATTTGGCGACATTATCTAGATGATTGTTGGTTGGTGTGGAAGGCTGATGAGGTTTATCTTTAAGAGTTTGTTGACTATCTTAATGATAATGTATGGGGAATTGAATTCAAGTTAAATTATCATAAATCTAGGATGATTTTCCTTGATGTTGAGATCAACAGAAATTCTGATGACACTTTGTCTACAGTATTATACAGAAAATTTCCTGAATACAATTCCCTTTTACATGCTACCAGCTTCCACCCACAACATGTCATCCAGAACATCCCAAAGTCTCTAGTCAACATACTTTCGCTCTAATTTGGGATAATCTTGTTTGTAGGTTTAAGGAGAGAGGTTATCGTCCAGGTATGATTAGTTCTGCCAAAAATTGGGCCTCTAATCAAAACAGGTCGGATTTGTTATGCTATAAAGTGAAGAACAGAGATCATTCCAATGAGCCGGTGCGTTTTGTTACTACTTATGGGCAAAATACTAGGGGATTTATGAATATAATCCACAAACATTGGAACATTTTGATGGCAGAGGAAAAACTGTATCCTTTTTTAAGGGACAGATGTTCATTCTCCTTTAGGAGAGGACGAACACTAGGTTCAATGTTTCGTCATTATAAGAGGGCTTTTCTTGATTCTAAAGTTTCCACACAGTTTTCCTTAACAGGGAGACCGGTTTTGGGTTGTATACCGTGCGGTTATTGTTCATATTGTATTCGGGTACAAAATACTAGAGAGTTCAGTAGTCAGAACACTCCTGAGATTTTCAATATTGAATTTTGGGCTAATTGCAGCACAGAGTGGGGCATTTATCTGGTCACTTGCACATGTTTTTAATTTTATGTGGGGCAAACTTCGAGGCCGTTTCGCTTAAGGATTGGGGAACATCTTAGCGATATAAGAAATAAACGGAAGAATAGTGCTCTATATAAACATGTCTTGAAGCATCATTCAGCTTCTTTTCAATTTACTGTTATTGATTGTATTAGGGGTAAATGCAGGGATAAGTTAGGTTGGCATGAGTTACTCAATTTTAAAGAACGAAAATGGATTGTTAAACTTGGTGCATTATTTCCACCTGGTCTTAATGACCAATTTTGGGGGACCAATGTTCTGCTGTCATTTGTTCTCATATTACAAGTCATTGACTATATATTGGCATTGTTGGTTATTTTATTTTTTACCAACTGAAGAAGGCTTTTTGAAGCCGAAACCGGTTTGGATATTACAGGATAGTAGGGGTATTCCCTCTACCCTTTGAATATTTAATAAATTATTATTTTTTTGGTTTTTCGACTGACATGATCCCCAGGGTGAATTTCCTATCTCCCATCCAATCATCAAGGTTCCTTTTGAAGAGGGCCAATGAGGCGCTCTGCTTGACATGTATGGGCAGTCTATTCCAGAGTATGGGGAGTCTCTGGGTCAGGAACCTATCCCTCCAGCATGTTTTGTTCATTGTGATGACAAGGTTTAGATCCCTGGAGCATGTGGCTTTGAGGGATTGGGATTTCTTTAAGTGGAGCATGTCCAACAGCTCAGGGTTTAACATGGCCTTGTATGTTAAGCAGAGATCGCCTCAGAGTAGATGATATGCCACAGAGTATAGCTGGAGTTTTTTTAGATGGTCAGCATATGGCATCTGCTTTAGACCTGTGATTCTTTTAGTGAGGTATTTCTGTGGCCTTTCCAGCTGTTGCAGATGTCTTGTGAGGTACATACCAAATGGGGCATTATACTCTATAATGGGTCTAATGAGGGATGAGTACAGTGGGACAATGACCTCCTTTTTTCTGGATGACATGCCCTTGGTGATGAGGTGTGCCACATAGAAGGATTTCCTGACTGTTGTGGCTATGTGGTTATCGAAAGTGAGACCACTGTCCACCTGTGTCCCTAAGTCTCTCATCACAATTTCAATGTTTAGTGTACTGCCACCTTTGTGGTAATTCATGGGTACATGTTTCTTTCCAAAGGGGATAACTATACATTTCTTGGCATTAAGCTTGAGCCCATGGCTCTGGCACCAGGCATCTGTTTCTGTAAGGCCCTTTTGTAGAATATCCACATCATTTGGGGATTCAATAATGGCTCCCAGTTTGCAGTCATCTGCAAACTTTATTAGCCAGAGTCCCTTAGTGTTGGCCTGTACTTCAGAGAAGTAGATGCCAAACAAGAGTGATCCCAGGACTGAACCCTGAGGTACTCCACTTGTCACTTGTCTGGAGCTGGATTTGGAGTCTGCTACTTTTACAGTCTGGGTTCTCTCAATAAGCCAGTTGGCAACCCATCGAGTGACGTAGGGATTTATCCCCAGCTTAGTAAGTTTATCTATGATTCCAGAGTGGGGGTGGTGTTGAAGGCCTTGGTGAGGTCCAGATATGCTGTGTGGACCACCTTACCCTCATCCACAACTCTGGAGACTGATTTGAAGAAGTCAGTCAGATTCAGGAGACAAGATCGGCCCTTTACAAACCCAAACTGGGTGGGGTCCAGTGTTTAAAGGTTGCCAATGTGTTTGTTTATAAGTTCCATGATAATGCGTTCCCTGCCCTTGCAGATCAGGCTTGTCAGACTGATGGGATGGTAGTTCCCGGGATCCAAGGCGTATCCTCCCTTGCGGAGCGGGATAACTGTAGCTGTGCGCCACTCAGTGGGCACAAAGCCTGAGGTGAGGCTATGATTAAACATGACACTTAGGTGAGGTGCCAGTTCATTTTGTAGTTCATGTAGTACACAGCCATGGATGCTGTATTCTTAGCTTTGGAGAGTGCAGTTTCTACCTGTGTGGCCATGATAATCGGAATTTGGCAATCTTTTGGTATTGAGATGGACCCTTTAGGGCCATCATTAAAGATCTATGGATAATGGTAGACAACAAAGTTGAGTTAAACACTGACCAGTGTATATCTTGCAGCCACAGTCAGAAAAGTCTATGCTGTAGCGTATCTAACTCTAAATTTATGTTTAGTCACATAATTTACCACTTCATACGTTGCTGATCTGACTCAGAATACATTTCTGTGTTTTGCAACCTGCAAACAAGGGACAAGTCCTTACTATAAATGTAGCAAGGTTGGAAAGCTTGAACTATTTGTAAAGACTTTAGGAACTATCACATCACAAACAGGCAACCTCTGTCTAAATTATAAGGCAGTCTGATCAGTTTCTATTTGAAAGTATATCACTGGGGGAGCTAACACCAGGATGGGTAATCTAATACTAAAATATTAATAACAGAAAAAAATAACAGATACATTACACCCCACCTCCCATAATTGTGAAATAATCTTTGCATTCCCATAAGAAGAGGCTATTCATTAACTGTCCTCAAAACAATCTTGATATGTATATGAGAAGCAGTCCAGAAAATATCAACATGAGGTTGCAACAATCAAGCTTCTCATACTTCCAGTTCCTTTTAGCTTTCATTTTCCATAGTTCCTATTTCTTAGTCTTCAGTAAATCCAGGGTCCAAGCAGCCATATCTGTTTATTTCGACCTATATTTTTAGTTTTTCATCAAATGAGGATGTCTGCAAGCCCCTCAAAACCCCTTAAGTTTTACAAAACGGAAGCAATTTATGAGGAAATTCTGTGCAAGGAAATACAAAACAACCCCAGAAGATATAGCCACAGGTCTGACATCACAACTACAAAGTTAATGATTGACCTCTGGTTAAGGTGCTCTGGCAATGTCTGCACTTACAACAAGCCTTGTGTTTGAATTTGGTGTTCATTATGGTTAGACGTTGACTAACACAGAACACCAAAAATAATTCACCATTCAGTTTCAGAAGAGGCAAGCTGTTTTTTCCAGCCATGCCTATCAAGGAGCCCCCATCATTCCCTATATGTAGATCACTGAGTGTATTGTTCCTATTGAGCCACTGTAGCTAGCTAGCACATGCATATAAGTACTGAGCATGTGTAAGGGCAGTGCCATTTTGTACAGTCAGCGAGAGTGAATGCAGTCATGAGTAGAGATCTACATGAAAGTGTGTTTAAAGTAATGAGTGAATCAGCTAGCCTAAGTATACGTTCTAGTTAATGTTCCTGATGTGTTTATGTACAGTAAATATCCTTAACCCATGCACCACTTCATTGTCTTTTTTGAATGCCTGAGACAACTGACATGGTGTCAGAATAGGATCCGAAGTTGAAGCAGCACGAAAGCAATGAGGCACACAGTTAGAAATGGAGGAATATACCGGAGTGAACTTGCAAACAGGTCAGCGGTTATTCAAAGGTACTTAAACTTGTTTAAATGATTTTTCAGTCGCCACTCAACTGGTGAATCATTCAAAATGTTAGAAATAATTCCCATGTTAAATGAAATGTCCAAAACTGCGACATACTGATAAAAGTATTCAAAATAAATAAGAAAGTGTTTGTAATAACTTCTGAACTGTTTAAGATGTACGAAAGGGTGAAAATGACTGCATTTTTTTGCAATGTACTACTTTTTCACATTAACTACAGCTATATGAAGTGTCCAGAGTTTCTGGAATGTTCACAGTGTTTGCAGTGTCAAAGTGAAGCCTTTTCAAACAGATCATTTTGCACTTGTGCATACTTACAAGTACCTGGTTTATGCTTATGTTTAAACATATTTTGCCATGATGACAGGGATTTTGCAGACTTGAACCGCTGGTGTTTGATAATAATATTGCTGAGAACTGGAGAGTGTTTGAACAAGAATTTTCTGATAAAGACATGTACAAAGGCATTCATACTTCTTAATTTAGCAGGCTCTGAATCCATTGAGAGGAAATGTTCATTTGTGTATGCACCTGCTGTGTATGCAAGAGAGGGGGAGAACTGCCATATTGTGATACAGGCTGAAACGCGGGAAGACCCTGAGTGCTTAAAACGTAAATTTAGAGAAATGTGTAATCCTTAAACAAATATTACAATGGAAAGGCACATATTTTACATGAGAAATCAAAACCCTGGTGAAACTATAGCAGCATACATTACTGACTTAAGAAATAAAGTAAAGTCATGCAGATGTGGTAATTTGCAAGACGAGTCAATAAAAGACAGGCTTGTGTGTGGTGTTAATAATGGTGCAGTGAGAATGATTTTGCTTCAAGACAGTGATTTAATGTTAAGCAAGCCACAGAGATTTCTGAAATACATGAGTTAACAGAAAAGCACATGAATATGCTTGTGAATGAGAAAAGCATGCTTACAGCATCTAACAGTGCGAATGTTGATAGTGTGCAACAGAAAGCTAAGATGAAAAAAAGATAAAAGCCAAAGGGTGTAGCACTACCCAAGTTTAACTAAAAACCAAATGGGGCCACTACAAACAATCTTATTGTTAACTGTCATAATTGTGGAGGCAGCCATGAACCTAAACAAGAAAAGTACTTAGCTTTTGGTTAGCAATGTCATAAATATAAAAAGTGGATTAATTTCAAAAGGTTTTGTAAGTTGAAAGTACCACAATCTTTTAATAAACAAGAGCAAGTAGATCAGTTAGAAAGCCGCAAGCCTACTTTTTGTGTTGATGGTGTATCTGTGCTTCATGAAACAATTAATTCAGTAAACTATCAGCTAACTGGTGATCTGGCAGCAAGAGTCAAATTGTTTTGTACTGTTCAGATCAATAGGAAACCTGAAGAGCTTAAAGTAGACACTGGGTCCAAGTGCAATGTTGTATCAGCATAAATGTTGCCAAAGTAAAAGCTGGTGAAAAACTTGATTCAGCAAATTGTGCAAAACTTGTAGCTTATGGAGGTGAAGAGATTCAGACTAATGGTGCAGTAGAACTCACGTACCATTCTGCTGGGAATAGCTATGACTTGCAGTTTTACATAGTCAAAAGACACGTGCAGTCATTGTTAGGCCTCAAAGATATTTTGAGACTAGGGCTGATTTCATTCAATAAGGTGGTCCACAATATGTCTGAACAACCACAATAGTTTTACACAGAATATTTTTCATGAATATGCTAATATTTTCAAAGACAAGCTTGGCAAGCTAACAGTTACATATTCCATTAGGTTAAACCATGAAGTAAGCCCAGTTGTCTAACCAGCAAGGAAGATTCCAGTAGCAATGCAGACTAAAGTAAAAACAGCACTAGACAAAATGGTGAATTCAGGTGTGATTACTCCAGTAAAAGAACCGACTAAATGGGTGTCCTCCATGGTTGTAGCTCATAAGAAAAGCTCAGATAATATTCAAATATGTATTGATCCTAGAGATTTAAACAAAGCATTAAACATCCTAATCAACCAATGCACACAGTAGAAGAATTAGCAGCTCTCATGCCAAATGCCACTATTTCTTCAGTCTTAGATGAAAAAAGTTTGTTTTGGAAGATTTCATTGGATCGCAAACCTTCATTGTTAACTACTTTCAGTACACTATTTGGAAGGTACAGATTTTTGAGAATGCCATTTGGGATAAATTCTGCCAGTGAAGTATTTCAGCATATGTGATATCCATTTCTGTGCATTTAAAGTGTTTTTTTATTGTATCTGCTTTATTTTCTGAAAAAAAAAACAAACAAAAAAAATACTTGTTTTCCCGCCTTTCTAAGCTAGTATAGTCCAGTTTTCAGGTTAGTGCTGAATTCAGGGCTTTTGCCCATACCTTACTTGGATAGAAGGAAGTTTCTCTGTTCACTGAGAGAGAGGGAGCTTTGAGCAGCCTATCTGTCCCTGGAGGAGTGGTTTCAGCCCAGAAATTAGCAGTTTATTGGCCATTTTGAGCTAATTTCCATCTTTTTCATTTCCCTGCTATAAAACCTGCATTTGCGCGGTTTTGCACACCAGGCAGTGCCGGTTAGCTAGGGTATAACTATTCCCAGCTCCACAAAGTCTACTCTTCAATTTTTCCCTTGGAGCTAGACAAACTTTCAGCTTAAGCACTCAAACCATTCACTTCTCATCCCAGCACTTGCTCAAAACTCATAGCAAGCACTAATAAACCTTAGCACTAGAACCTCCTATACTGTAGAGAAGGACAAGGCTTTCTATTCGACCTTATCAGCCAATCAGTAAAACAGTTCACTGTACCTATCCAGGTATGTCCAAAGGGCAGTTTCAGGTGTACTCACCAGTCCAACTGGTGAATCTGGGCATTTTGAGGCAATGTTATAATTGCCTTATGTACACAGACAACCCTCTACTCCTTCCACCAAACACTAATACATGCGAGAGATGCAATTATACAGTCAAACTGGAGGCTAAGCTCTGTCAACCCAAGATTGGACCAGGCAGTCAAGAGGAGAAGGGAATTACTTGCATCACACCACCAGTCTCACATAGACCTATGAAACCAGCACCGGCAAAAAACACACATAAATACACGTAAACATACTCGGAGGCTCTAAATAAAAATCTGCAAAAGCAACAGAGACCTCCAAAGAAGACATCCAAGGAACCGCCACCCCCCAACACAAACCATGAAACATACTTCACAAAACCAGTGTGCCACGCAATCACAGCCCTTAAGGCAAAATAACATACCCAATACACTAGTAATAGGTGACTCTATAGTCAGGCACACTGACGTCCCACTCACTAGGCTTGACAAGGAGAAGGTTACTGTTAGCTGCCTGTCGGGTGCCAGGATCCGTCACATAACACAAGTACTCAGGTCACTCCAGAACAGGTACAAATATGACTCTGTCATTGTCCATGTTGGTGTGAATGACCTGAGCCGTACCTCCCTGGACTACATGAAAAGAGACATGGAGGAGCTCTCTGATCACGTAGCCCAGGCTGGTATGACCCTGACCCCGAGTAGCATCCTACCCTCACCAAGAATGATACCACGGTATATAGAAAAAATTATCCATTTCAACAATTGGCTAAGCTTCTGGTGTCATTCAAAGGGAATCCAATGTCTGTCAGCCTGGGATGACATGCTTGACAAGCCATGCTGCTTTGCTAGAAATGGCTTGCACCTGTCACCCCTAGGCTTTCGGATACTGGCCAAGGCTCTTGCCACCCCCATAGTGCCTTTTTTAGGCAAGGCTCAAAAGACAAACCCACCACTGTAAATAGCACAAGTAACAAAAAACTGAGGGTAATGCTACTCAATGCCAGAAGTCTAAACCTCAAAATGCACACACTCGAGGCACTCCTCAGTATGGAGAAAATGGATATATGTGCAGTGACAGAAACCTGGTTTAAGGCTCCAGAGAGCACCCCAGCACTACCAGGCTACAACTCATACCATACATTTCGGCCACAAAACCTGGACCAAAATACAAAAGGTGGGGGAGTATCCATATTCATCAAGGATACCCACACCTCCAGGTTAGTGGCACAGTACGATGCTTCAAAGATCATCTACGGGCAACTAACAATGGGCAAAACTGCTATTCAATTATAGCTTGCATACCTGTAGCCTAAGCATCCGGAACTTTAATCCAAATTGAGATGCAGTACGTGCAACTTGAAAAATAGCTTTTGGAAGCAGTGTTTGCACATTCAAAGTTCAGTGATTATATTTATGGCAAACCTGTTCAAACAATGACTGATCACCAACCTCTACTGACTATTTTAAAAAAGCCAATACATTCAGTCCCAGGATATCTGCAATGCATAATGTTAAAATTGCAAAAGTACAATTTTAATATTGTCTTCATAAAAGGCAAATATTTATATTTTGCAGATGCTTTGTCAAGAGCACTCAGACAAACAACAGAACAGCATGACAATGAGAAACCAGACTTAGAAGTCATGGAAGTCAAAAATTTTTTTCCTCGTCACTTCTTGATGAACTCAGACAACACACATCTCTAAACCCTGTTCTTCAAAAGCTGACACATGTTATCAGTCAAGGATGGCCAGTGTGACAAACCAGTCTACCACTTGTTGTCCACACATATTTTCCTTACCGAGACAAGTTCATGATGGAAGATGGTATCATCATGAAAGGTCCAAAAGTAGTTATTCCTACAGAGTTACAACAAGAATATATCAAGATCTTACTCTGTGGACATCTGGGTACTGATTTTACCTAAAGAAGGGCAAGAGGCATAGTATTTTGACCTTCTACATGAAGAGATATAGAGATGTCAACTCTAGCATGTTCAGTTTGCAATAGTACTAAATTGGACCAATAAAAAGAACCACTTCTGTTAAACCAGATTCCTGAATTACCATGGCTGACAGCTGCTACTGATATTTGCAAATGGGATGATCAGCATTACCTCGTGTTAGACTCTTACTTAAATTGGTTTGGAAGTGACCTTCTTCCTAATCTAATGTCCAGCACTGTCATAACAAAATTGAAGGGACATTTTTCTGTGTATGGTTGTCTACACAAAGTTGTATCTTACAATGGGACACAGTTTACCGGTCAGCAGTTCAAGATATTTGCTGAGGCTTGTGACTTTGTCCATGGTACTAGTAGTCCTAAGTACCAGCAGTCAAATAGGTTAGCTGAGTCCAAAGTGTGAAATGTTTGTTAGAGAAATCTAAGAGAGTTGGTATCAATGTTTTCCTTAACCTTCTCAATCTCAGAAACATTCCCCGAGATAACTTGTTTGGTTCACCTTGTGATGATATGGGCAACTGCCAGCACAGCAAGCTGGAGTTTTGTAAAGAATGATATGTACTTTGAATATCAGACTGATTTATACAAGATGCTTGTGGCACAAATTTATTAGAACTGTATGTCATTTGTACATCAAACTCATTTTGTACAGATGCTTGTGCTGAAAATATATTTGTGAGCTTTGCTTGTGCTGAAATGTATCAACAGTGCACCCTGCTGAAATGAAGAGAAATGTACATGTATTAATGCAGCTGAATTAAATGTATATGTTTTAATAGAGGATATTGGCACAGCAGAGGTTAACTTTAAGAAAAATAAGGGAAATGTAAATGAACTGTTAAACCATTAAAAAGTTACCCACAGTGCTGAATAGGACTGGAGACGTTGGGTCTAGGGAAGAGCCTTTGTCCATTAGTTCAATGAAAACAGGAGAGGCCACAGGCACTGCCATAAACATTTGGATATGCATTGTGGCAGTCTGTGCTAACTTCCTGTCTTAGCTTCAAAAGGGAATACTCTGAGAATCTACAGTCAGGGGACCAGATGAGGTCATTCTGCCAGCCCTCTTGGAAATTATATTACAAAGAGAAATGTTATAATATTGAGTAGTCTGTTTGAAAAGCCTGACTAGAAAGACCCTCAACCGTAGCATCTTGCCTTGCGGTAGTAAGTAACTTAACTAGGGAATGTTTTATTTATTTATTTATTTTATTTTGCATTTGTTGACCGGGATAGTCTGACTGGATACATGTCAATTTTCAGTAGAGGCCCAGGGAGAAAAGCTCCAAGATAATAATACACATTGAACATTTAGTAAATGCTAGTTTCAAGTAGATTACAGTCATAAGCAATACCAGCATTTAGCACATATAGTACTTATTATAAAACACTTTACAAAACATAGCATTATTTTCAAAGTTAAACATACATAACATTACATTCAGGTTTAAGACACACTGAGCAGTAGTTATACAATTGACCCTTCCAGAAATGGAGTGGTAGAAAAAAGTTAGAAGTAGTTGAAGGTAAGGCACCTAAGAAATACAGAGGTCACTAGTCGGGGTTAGTGCAAGGACATAACCAATGAGTTTTGAAGTATTTCTTGAGTTTGTTTTTGAATTGAGTTAGTGAGGGATCTAGGGTCAAGTCAGGTGGGAGTCTGCTCCATATTACTCCAACAGAGTTGGCAAACAGAGAGTCCCCAGCTGAGTAGTTGGATTTGTATGTTTGAACTAGGAGTCTAGTGGATGATCGCAGTGGCTGGGTGCTGGTGTAGTGGCTGATAATATTTTTAGTGCAGGTGTATTTTTTGGTTGGTAAAGGACTTTATGTGCCACTATTAGCTGGTTGAACTGCAGTAGGCTTGGCAGTTCAAGCCATCCTAGGCGATTTACGTTGTGACAGTGGTGTGTCCGGTAGGCTGTGCCAGTAGCAAATTTGTCAATGTGGTTATAACAGGATGATAGTTTATTAAGAATATAAATGAAATGACAAAACAGCAATAAAATACACACTTTTAATAAAACAAAAAACAACCGGTAAGCGCTTTCATTCACATAGAACTTCTTCAGACCTGGTTGCATCACATACAGACCTCATATTTATATACTAAACAAAATCACATGATTATCGCATTAACAATGCTTTAACCCTTTCTTACATAAAACTGCTTTCAAATTTTCCTTCTCATTCATACCTGGATCTGCATCTGTGTTTAGCCTCACTTGCCAGGCATAGTCCTTCCAATTCAAATCTTATTCTGCATCCCATCCTTTCTCTGCATTTGGTACTTGGCCAATAATAATAAAACTAAACCCCACTTTAGCATTGTTATGAACACTTACAACATGTCTTGCTAAGGCATTGGTCAAATCTAACTTCTCCACTGCCCTAAGATGTTCATCAATTCTGCGGTGGAAGCTACATATTGTTCTTCCAATGTAAAATCCCTGGCAGGAATTGCATAATATTAAATATACAACAAACTTAGATTTGCAGTTGTAGTTGCCCCTAATGTTAATAGAGTAATTCCTAGCACTTACAACAACCTTATTGCTTTGTAAAACAAACTTACAATAATTACAGTCTTCACATTTTGACATCCCATTATAACTTGAAGGAATATTATATTTTTTTGGTTTCTAAAAGATCCTTTAAACTTCTCCCTCTTTTAGTAACAAAGATAGGTTTTTCACATATAAAATTATTTAACTCTTGGAAGTTTCTTAAAAACTTCCAATTGTTTATAATAATCTGCTTAATACTAAACAAGTCAACTGAATTATCCAACGTACACCTTAAATTATAATCTACTATTGACACATTCTCTTTCATATCATTAAGAGTCCCCTTTTCTCTAACAACTTTAATTTTGGCTATAGCTTCATTTATAACCATCATGGGATACCTACTGATCAGAAATTTCTCTCTTAAAATTTCACACTCTTCTAAAAATACTCATCTTCATCAGTAAGTCTATTGATTCTGTCAAACTGACTGTACACAATATTATTATTTAGTTTTGTACTATGCATACTGCTATACTCCAAGTAACTATTGCTCTGAACATCTTTTTTATATATTTTGACCAAGATTTTGTCAATTTTTATACACAGTCAGATCAAGGTAATTAACACTGAATTTACTTCTATTAAAAGAAAACTTCAAATAACTAGAAACAAAATTTAAATATTCAAAAAAGTTGAGCAGTTCAAATTCAGAACCCCCCCCCCCAGAAAAAAAACAAGTAATCTATAAAATGCTTATAGAAATAAATATTACCAGCAAATCTGGAATTCAAAATATATTCCCTTTCCCAACTAGTTATAAACTAATTGGCATAGCTGGGGGCCATAGCTGCCACCATAGCCACACCTTTACTTTGTTTAAAAAATCTGTTGTCAACAGTAAAAAAATTATAAGACAATATCACATCTAATAATTCGAACAACAGACTAATTTCCTCAGCTGCAAAATTAGAACAACCTCTCAAAACTTCTGTAACCCTCTCAATTCCCTCATCATTAGGAATTACAGTATATAGGGAACATGCATCTGCATTTACTAACCATGTATCCTCTCTTAAAGAAAAGGTTTTCACACTTTGCTCAAAATCAAACGAATCTTTAACATATGATTCTGCTGTGACAACTGCCTTTTGTAAGCATCTGTCAACAAATATAGCCATGGACTCAATTTTACTGCCACTATTGGCCACTATAGGTCTAAAACTTGGTGTATCCAAGCTTTTCTCTTATGTATTTTGGGAAGACCAAAAAACCTTCCCAATTTGGGCTTATTTATACAAAAAAGTCAGCTAATTCATTATTAATACTTCCTTCAACTAACCATTCTTCAGTTAATGAATTAATGAAATTATATCTTTTGTCAATATCATCCCAATTTACTTCATCATAAAAATCACCGTCAGATAATACATCATAAATACTTTTTTTGTAGAAACTATAGTCCATGACTACCACAGCATTACCCTTGTCTGCTTTAGTAATGTACACATCTTTGTCATCAATAAGCATCTGTAAAGCATCTTTTTCTGTCTTAGACATATTGTAGAAAGCATTTTTGCTATGGTTATTTAATAAATCCCTAACCCCTCTTTCACATGTTAGTAAAAATGCCTCTAACTCTGGCCTAAGAGGAGGATTGAAAACATTGGGTTTCTTAAAGAAATATTGTTGATATGCCCTATTTTGAAAAAAAACATTTCAAATTAATGTTTCACACAAAACCCCCTCAAGGCATTGATGACAGACAAAATATTAGCCCTAGAAGATGGCACAAAATTAAGTCCTTTGCTTAAAACATTAATTTGTTCTGGATTAAGCACCACAGAAGATAGATTCACTACTTTAAAATTCAAATTAACAGTACCTTTATTTGGTGATTGTGCTAACTGTGATTGTGCTGCTGATACTTCCACGTAGTTCCATTTTGGACATTGCAGAATTTTGCTGCTTGCTGACAGTAGCAGTGTTCATTCCTGTTCCAATGGGCATTTCCTTTGAAAATTTTGTTGTTGTTGCAAAACTTCTTTTTTCCTTTGCTGTAAAAAAAACTTCTTTTCTTGTCCATATCCTTATTTTTTTGTCCCCAGGACTGTTTCCTCAGCTCAGAAGTTGATTTCTTCCCTACTATCTGTGCCCAACTTCTTGAACCTGTGCCTCCTTCCTGATATATATCGACACGCTGAAAACCTGCTTATTATTTTCCTCATTGGAACAGTTAATGGCTTTATTAACTTTAACATCCACCGAGTACCCCTCTTCAATTCTGCTTCTTTTAGCTGCTCTGCTATCAGTTGCCTGCTCAGTCTCTAAATTACAATCCCCATTGATAACAGCTGCTTCTGGAACAGACTGATTGACATATAACCCCTTTTGATAGTCAACCTCATCTTATTGAAATTTCTTAAGTTTCCTTTTCTGTTGCAATTCATTTTCTTTATTGAGCTTAGCCTGTATACATTCCATCCTTGACTCAAAATTCGTAGAAGAAACCTTTTCTTTAAGGGAACTATATTGGCTAATCACATAGTCATTCAAGTTAGCTAATTTATGCCTCGCATCCTCGGGTAATAGCTGAACATATTGTAGACCCACGCTTTTGTTCAGCGCTTTCCACATATTCAGCAGCTCTTCGGAAGCAAATTCCCAAGGAGGCATGTTATGCACTCTAAGCCGTCTCGGGACTCTTTTAACCTGTAAACAGGCTTCAAAAAAGAGAATGTCCCATTGCAACCTTTTTACTTTTAAGAAATTATTTTCAAGAAGGTTGAATTCACTTACAATACTAGAGGTGTTGTCCGACTGGCTAAACACAGGGGCTCGTCTCTCTGTGTTAAACAGATTTGCTGGATTTGAAAGACAGTCCCCCAGCAACTTATCCGTTAAAACAACATTACCCTTCTGTACTTTGCTGTTAGAAAATTTTTCCTTTTTCTTGGGAACTGCTCCCAAATCAATTGCATCCACAGAACTAGCCCTTTTTAAAGATTTGTCCAAGCCAACCTTTTCAACAACACCATTGCCATTATCAAACAGTGTATTACTCAGAGTGTCATGCAATGTAAAGCCAGAAGGAATTACCAGAAAACTGGAACTTGACTTTTGCTGAGAAAACATATTAAGTGAATTGCCACTCAAAGAAGCCATCCAAATCCAAAATAAAACTCAAAGCTTCCAAATGGTCATGTAATAAATCCAAAAATGTAAATGAAACAACAAAACGGCAATAAAATACACACTTTTAATAAAACAAAAAACAACCGGTAAGTGCTTTCATTCACACAGAACTTCTTCAGACCTGGTTGCATCACATGCAAACCTCATATTTATATGCTAAACAAAATTGCATGAGTATTAACTAGGGAATAGTAATTCACTTAGATTCAGTCAGGAATATAGTGAAGCTTAGTTTAGATATTGTTTTTCTTTATTTGTCTGAGTCTGACCATCAGTGTTCTTTTCTATATTTACTGCAATCTGAACTCCATGGTTTACTGTGAATATATATTCAGTATTTTCATGTACTTGTATTATTTCTTATTAAATATATGTAAAACTTTTATTGTGGCTGGTTCTTGTACAGACTATCTAACCTTGAAGAGTACTTATATTTATTTGGTGACACTATGTAGGTCACTCCAGAAGCCCTAGCCATCTTGGTGAACTGCTAATATTACATAGTATAATTGGATACCCTTTTAAGGGCCTTATAGTAACTGACTGGTGGCAGTGATAACTACCTTATTGTCTGGGCAAAGTTGGTAGAGCAGGTAATCTGTGCCAGCCTTTCCCAGGTGTGTGTGGGTGAAAATTAAATTTTAAAGAGTGTGTCTGTGTCATCCACTTTGGGCAGGGACATGAAGCACTGGGTTTACAGAGAGGGGGCTGGAGGATTTGGCTTGGACACTCAGCTGAGGACCTAACCCGACAGCTGTACCAGTGGGAATCTTATTGGGGACCTGGAGGGAGACAGATATAGAGACATCCAGACCCTGGGCTGACTGTGTTCCCTGTGTGATCTTAAGGGAAATTCTACTTGATACAGACAGGTCTGCATCTGAGCATACTGAGTGTAACCATTTGCATTTCAAATGCATGTCCCTCTTCAGTGTCATTGGTGAGGATGCAGGCTCCTTGACTTCTGGCTCAGCATGGGGACAACACACATTTGTGGCCATCACATCTTGGTAGCAGTGGTGGGCATCACATTTACTGGTTGACAGTGGAGGTATCATCACATGCTCACATATTGTTGGCTGAGATGTGCCAAGCCAGAGGACTGGGGCGTGCCAACCTGATTAAAGGAAAAATGATTACACCCTTAATCACAGCTACAGCAAAGACCAGCAACCAACATTATAACCAGTCTGTTGATGGTGACTTGCAGCTCTCAGAAACAGGACAGTTCCACTTTTCCTCAGAAAACTTAAAAACCCATCTAGAGTTAAAGAGACTTGAACTGGAGGCCAAACGGTTGGAATTAGAATCAGCAGAGTGAATTCAGCATTTGGAGGCTGAAGAAAAAGAGAGATGGTGACATCTGGAAGCCGAAGAAAATGAGAGGCAGAGGCAACATGAAAAGGAAATGCTGACTCTTTACCAGGGTCATGGAGGTAATAAGGAAAGGAGCAACTGTACCTCAGAAGCAGTAAATGTCAGTACATTTCTTCCTCAGTACCAAGAAGGTGGTAATTTTGATAGTTTTATTCATAGTTTGAAAGAGTACACAAACAGTATAATGTTGACCAAGGATGTTGGGTACAGTTTCTCACCCCCTTACTCCATGGTAAAGCTATAACTGTTGTTTCTAAATTGTCTGTTACTGACTGTTTAGATTATGAAAAAGTGAAGCATTGTTTATTACAATGTTTTAAGCTAACACCTGAAGCTTACAGAAAAAAAATTGTGAGCATAGACTCAAGGCAGATGAAAGTGTATGTGATTATATTGCTGAACTAAGTACTTATTTTCATAGGTGGATGAGTGGGTGTCAGGTCACCAATTTTCAAGGGCTTGCAGACCTTTTAGTGAGGGAACAAGTCCTCAGCACTTTGCCTGAGGACATGAGAATCTGGTTGACAGACACAGAATTCAACTCTGCAGATGAATTGGGGAAAAAGGGAGAGCTATTCCTAGCAAGCAGGGTATCACTGCACAGGGAAGGGAAACCCAGTGATGCACATGGATATAAGGGAACCCATGGTGGGCAGCCTAAGCTGCCCTAACAGAGTCCGCCAGTAACAGGGGAAGCCACTAGTCCAGGTACACAGACAGGATCAAGGGTTAAATGTTAAATGTAACCAGTATGGCCATGTAGCACACAGATGTCCACAGAGGCAAGGTGGAGAACAAAATGTGGTGCAGCCAGCAAGTGGGAATAACAGAATGCCTGTCATACATCATCTGTAGACAATAGGGGTTCCAAACTACCAGCAGAGTTTACATCCAATCTTGGTAGATAGAAAACAGGCCACTGCCAACAGAGACACAGCCTCTGATATAACCATTGTAAAGCCTGCAGTGGTTAAAGAGGAGCAGTACTTGCTTGGGCAATCCACTCCAGCCAGAGCTTTAGGAGGCATCCCTTTCCAAATGCCTTTGGCCAGGGTTCACCTTGACTGGAAGGGTGGAAAAGGAAGAAAGCAAGTAGGTGTGTGTGCGGATATACCTGCAGATGTATTTATAGGGAATGATTTTGATAATGCAGTATGTTGTGTGCATGCAGTGACACACAGTCAAGCATGGAGACAGGCATGTGGGTCTGGTAGCCTGGGAAGACCCAGACAGACCACACACCTGAAGCCAGGACTGGTGACATGCCTACTTCAGGGAGGGAGCTACCATGTAGCAGTGACTGAAGATGAGCCACAGCTGCTGGTGGGTACTGATGTTCTTCTGGACAGAGTGACAACAAGGGCAGACGTTAGTAGTAGTACCTAGGCTGACAGTGAGGCATCTCTATCACAGGATACCAGACTTCCTGTAGTAGTAAGTAACTTAACTAGGGAAAAGTAATTCTCTTAGATTCAGTCAGGAATACAGTGAAGCTTAGTTTAGATATTGTTTTTGTTTATTTGTCTGAGTCTGTCCATCAATGTTCTTTTCAACATTTCCTGTGATCTGAACTCTGTGGTTTACTGTGAATATATATTCAGTATTTTTATGTGCTTTTATTATTTATTATTAAATATATTTAAAACGTTTATTGTGTCTGGTGCATGTAGAGAGTATCTAACCTTGGAGAGTACTTGTATTTATCTGGTGACACTGTGTGAACCACTCCAGAAAGCTTAGCTGTCTTGATGAACTACTACCATTTGTTTTAGTATTAATATTACACAGTAAAATCGGATACCCTTTTGAGAGCCTTATAGTAACTGATTGGTGGCAGTAATAACTACCTTATAGTCTGGGCAAAGTTAGTAGAATAGGTAATCTGTGCCAACCTTTCTCAGGTGTGTGTGTGTGTGTGTGTGTGTGTGTGTGTGTGTGTGTGTGTGTGTGTGTGTGTGTGTGTGTCTGTGAAAATTAAATCTTAAAGAGTGTGTGTGTCAGCTACCTGGGGCAAGGACACAAAGCACTGGGTTTACAGAGATGGTGCTGAAGGACTTGGCTTGGACACTCAGCTGAGGACCTAACCCTACAGCTGTACCAGTGAGGAGTCTTACTGGGGACCAGGAGGGAGACAGATATAAAGACATCCAGACCCAAGGCTGAGTGTATTCCCTGTGTGCTCTTAAGGGAAATTGTACTTGGTGCAAAGAGGTCTGCATCTGGACATACTGAGTGTATCCATTTGCATTTCAAGTGCACTTCCCTCTCCACTGTCAGTTGTGAGGATTCAGACTCTTTGATTACTGGCCCAACATGGAGGCAATACATATTGGTAGCCATCACATCTTGGTAGCAGTGGTGGGCATCACACACATGCTCAGAAATTAATGTCTATTGATTCCAAATGCAAAGAATAAAAAAGTGATCAAAACCCAACTTTTGAAGAAACATCAGTCACAAAAGTTGTACTACAATAAATCTAGCAAACCTCTTAGACCACTAAGACAAGGAGAAATTGTAAGAATGCAGACAACAAAAGGATACGACCGAGTGGGTATTATCAAAAATGTTTATGACGAGCTGAGATCTTATATTGTTCAATTGGAGGGAATGAAATTTAGAAGAAACTGAAGACACATACTTCCAGTTTCTGAACCAGTGACACAGCAGATTGCCTGTGCCAAAGACTCTATTTCTCAGAGCGACCTTACACTTGTTACCATTTTGCAGGACAGTGTATTTTCCTCAAATAATCCTAATGTTATCCCTGAAGTTTCTATTGAGAAGAATTCCCCAGAGACTGTCCCTGTTGCTAAACCCAAAGTTTTTATGTAACCAGATCAGGTAGAATTTAAAGACCCATTCCAAAATACACAGAGACTTGGACTTGAGTTTGATTGTTATTAACATTCAAATGCTATTTAGTATATATATATATATATATATATATATATATATATATATATATATATATATATATATATATATATGTATATATATATATATATATATATATATATATATTTATATATTGTCTTGTTCTCCTAGTGCATGTCAAACAAATCAAAGAGAGAGGATGTAGATCAGTGTACTGTTCCTATTGAGCCACTGTAACTAGATAGCACGTGCATATAAGTACTGAACAGGTGCAAGAGCAGTGTATTTTATACAGTCAGACAGAGTGAATGCAGTCATGAGTGGAGATGCACATGCGAGTGGGTTTGAATTAATTACTGAATCAATTAGCCAAAGTACATATTCCAATTACTGTTCCTGAGGTGTTTACGTACAATAAATATCTTGAACCCACACACCTCTTCATTGTCTCTTTTGAATGCATTTATATATAGTATAAGTCTTTTGGCTTTTCCCGGTTAGGGTCACCACAGCGGAACTCCCATCCGCTAATGATTGGCAGTGGATTTTTGCCCAACCTTCAAAGAAGGCATGAACATTCATGCACGCACCTACCTGCATGTCATTAACATCACTCGACTGCGGGGAGGACATGCAGACTCCGCACAGAAGGTGCTCCAGCCAAGAAATGAACGGGAGAACCTCTTGCTGTGACGTGACAACACTAACTGCTGCACCCCCGTGGCTATAGGTGCATCACCGCAGCTACAGGTGCACCACTGCAGCTATAGGTAAATAAATAAAATATTTTGTTTTTCAGGAGGCAAGCCCCTCTGTAACACCCATGTGTAGGCTTTGCTCCCCCACCCCCCGCACTTCCCTAAATTATATATGCCAATACCACGGTCACAATACAGTGGAAAAAAGGTACATCTCCCCAAAGGTGCACCACCAACTTGCACAGTCCAACACACTGTAGTTAAATGAACAGTAACATTCATCTTTTGATCCACAGATAGATGATCAGTAACACCTCAACAAGGTGGGATTATACCATCTCCAGAGTAGAATGTCACCCACCCTCTCTTGAAAAGTCTAGTTCTAGAATCAATTTTGTATATAGAGGTAAGACCAACTAAGTTTACCTGTACATACAAAGTTTGCACAAGCTTGGCTCCAACCCCAGCAGTGAGATGACATTCCATATCCCAGGAGTAAGTTTCCATTGTCAAGTTTCAGTTTCTCTTAATCTGCCCTACTCCTGCCTGCCACTTGAATGGTATAACTTACCCTCACCCTTCCTCTTGTGAGTGGTGAGTCCACATGGCAGCTCCTGCAGCTATGAACCCATCTAAACTATCTCTGTTACCTAACCACCAGTGTTCACCGGTAATCACCTCAACATGCCTGGTGTCATGAATGAATCCCAGAATCCCTGTTCCACATGAAGTTCTTTGATACCTTAACTGAAGTATCATGGTGACTTTTTTAATTATCATTTGTACCCCCCCCCCCCCACACACACACACACACATACACATCTTAGACCAATTTGCCAAGGGTGACCCTATCAAGAGCCTAAGCTTCAGATAACATAGTTCTAAGGATCACAGGGGCAAACAAACCAACTGGCCATTATAAGGTCAGCATTTATTTGTTTATTTAGAAAAATTGTGCCCCTTAAGCTCTAAGGATTCTCTTGAGGTACTGAAAGTTTTTGTGATGTTTCATATTAGCCTACTTTCCTCCAGAGTATACACATTCTTTTAGTGTGCAGCATTGACTTGAATTATTCTGCTGAGAGCTAACTTCACTGTAGTCAGCAAATAACTGAAAATATATGTTTATTGCTTGTGTACATTTTGCATGTCATCACTTTTGTAAATGTTTTTCAAGGTAATTGTAAACAAAGTGCATTTTCCAAAAAAGACATCTTCAGAGCTGTGTGTGTATGTGTGTGTGTGTGTGTGTGTGTGTGTGTGTGTGTGTGTGTGTGTGTGTGTGTGTGTTTGTGTGTGTAAAAATGCACAGAATAAAAATCAGTGCTATTCCCTTTTGTATTAAGCCAAATATCCAGAGAAGCACTGTTAAAAGGAGTACAGATGTTACAAAGACCTCTACAGACTGATATGGTAATACATTAAATCTTGACTGGTTCCCTTAAGCATATTAAATAGATTATGCATTCCAATGTCACATTCCATGGCAAGTAAGTTATTGAAAAACGTACCCTAACCTTTGCAATAATACTCATTTGAAACAGTTCGTGAAACATTGAAGTAATGCTAGCTATCCATTTATTTTCCTTTGTTAAGACTATGAAAAAAAAGTGAACTCTGGTTGAGGCACTGAAAAACACAGGGGATCTAAAGAAGTTTACTAAGAAAATAGATATTTTATTGCTGTTATAGTTCACTGCTGTTTGTGTATTATTGGAACTGCTGGAGTACAGTACAGTCTTGTATTTCCAAGAAAAAGTAGATTTCACAACTCACAAATTTTCTAGATTGTATGTACAATATCTATGTGCATATGTAAATTCGGTACTTACGTATTATCGCAACCAGATTTTCGAACTCACATAATTTCTAATGTTTCTGAAAAAACTGTTTATTAAACTGGAAAGGGAGTGTAAGTAAGTAAGTAATAATGTGCCACACATGAGGGAGGGCAGGAGAATAACTGTAAATTTTCGACTCCTACTGCTATGTCTCACTTTTTTTGCTCACTCCACCACACTGCACACGCATCACAACCACTTCCTTGCTGATTACAAGCGCAGCAAAGGATTATTGAGAATGAATAGACTTGGGATGTTCAGTCATGGCGTCAAAACCAAGCTGATGGACAAGGGAGTTAAACATTATGCCACTTCACACACAGTTAATCAAATCTGAAGATGTTTACTACACACAGCCAGTTCATGAAAAACAGCCCCAGAATATAAGCTACACACATAATCCACCTCCTTAGAAAAGCATCCAGTTGCAAAAGTTTCTCAAAAAAGGTTATATTCAGAGCAGCCTTGACAATTCACGCGCGTGTGTGTAAATGTGCAAAAAATAACACCTTACAGTGTTTCTTGCACTCACTTCGATCCCAGTATCTTTTTTTTTTGCAACAAAAAAAATCTGGTTTACGTATATATGTAAATTCTTGTACTTGACATTGAATGAAGGATGTGAACAAAGCTGGTATTTTTATAACAGTATTCCTGAAAGGTGAGAGTTTGTAATATGAATGCCAGAACATGGACTGAAACGCAGCTGAGGTACAAATTAGGGAAAGGGGGATGATGGAATAATACACACTAGTTTGGCTAGGACAGAAAAAACACAGCATGTATTTGGCACATACTGTGTTAAAAGACTTGTGCTTTCTTAACTGACAGATGCTGCAGATTCTTCCCTATAGCTTTTAACATTTACTAATCAAAAGCATGTATGTCTTAGTTCATTTTACTTTTAGTGTGCATGTGCATTTATCCATATCGAAGTATGTACAGACAGACACACACAAACACGCACACACACACACACACACACACACACACACACACACACACACACACACACACACACACGCGCAAAATACAAGTTTTGCATCATATTGATATTTCCAACATCAAGGTAAGCAAAACATTTACCATGTGCATTTTGATTAGTTTTACAAGTAGTAGGATTTTACTGATAAAAAATGTACAATATG